>NW_027212177.1:0-59990 GCF_036971445.1 Narcine bancroftii | reverse complement strand
TTACATTTTGCACATCCTCTTCCTCAAGACATAGAAAGGATTTGTTGTTGGCAATTTAATCTCATGTGCCCATTATAATTAAGAACATCCTTCTGGTCTACAAAATTTCAACAGAAATCTGGAAGGGTTGCTCACAGTACACATTGGTAATCATTCTTTGCCTGTCTGATTTCTGGTTTCCAATTTACACATGTAAATGTCTAATTTCATAGGAATTTTTAATTCTTGAAGTTGACAATGGTGGCTAACAGTTCAAAGCAGAAACTGCCATTCTGGGACTGAGTGGTGCTGAAGGCTTATTGCAGCCTTTGGATCAGGCCTGATGAGCCTCCTTCAGGTGGCCAGAATACCCCCGATGTAAAGTCACATATTCTATCTGAATGCGGCTGTAAGGAGGCCATGTGAAAGAGCCTGATGCGGCTCGGAGGAGTACTTACCAATCTTCCTTCGGGAGGTATGATCTCCGTGTCTGAGCAATTCCCCCGAGGACCCTGAATGCAGCCGCCTGATGATAATCAGCCAGGGACCCAAATCCCCGCGCCTCACAGCCCCCCTCCTCGTGCCCGACAACCCATCCTTCCTGCGTCCGACAGCCCCATTCACCTCACCCGAGAGCCCCCATCACCGCGCCCGACACCACCCATCACTGCTGCCTGACAGCCTCCCCTGCCCCAACATCCTGTGCCAGCCGCACCTGCCCTGATGTCCTGCGCTGACAGGAACTGGAGTGCGCTCTGAGGCGCCTCTCCTGCAGCTGTCCCTTTCAGGCTGCCATCTGAAAGAACATTCCATAGGGCTGTTTCTGCTTCTGCAGACTGATTCTTGACGTAGAATGCAGCTGAAACTGGCTCCAGCTGTAGTCAATTCGCACTATTGTTTTAGAGATGAGGCAGGCATTAGGATATGAGACTCAGTCGAGGAATTGAGAATTGATTCCTGTCTGAAATGTCCTTGGTCACTCTCTCTCCTAGCTTCCTGGCAAAATCTGTGTGATGATGTCTTCATCAGAATTATCAGAACAAGATCCAGCTAATATTCTGCACCCTTCATCAAATTGGAAAGTGAATGGGGGGATTTGTGTGGTCAGGGCTTAATATGACACAGAATGATGCAGGTCTGTGTGGATTCAGTTGAAATGAGAGGGCAGATAACCTTTAACTTATCCCTGATCCCCCAACAAACCCACTCCCCCAATGCTAATCCCCCAAATGGCACAAGGTTGAACTGAGTCCTTTCAGGGTGAGAGGCAGAAGAGTGGCCTTTGTTCTGTACAAGGGCCAACAGATGCCAAGGACCGATCACCTCAAGGAGTGAACGAGCATTTAGAATAGGTTTTCCCCAACACAGAACAAAGTAGGAGCAGGAGGCTGTTTCTCCCCGTGAGCCTATTCTGCCTTTAGGTGAAGGACCACCAGAACGAGGAATAAAGAATGAAGCTGGAGGAACTCAGCAGGTTAGGCAGTGTCCATGGAGAGAGATGGTCAGTTAATGATTCAGGTCCGTACACAGACTGAAGCGAGAAGGGGAGCTGGCACAAAATTGGGAGGGCCCAGTGCCTCGGAAGCCACAGAGGATCACAAGACCACCCGACAGGCTGAACTTGTGATGGACACTATGAACTATGTATGTCATAAAGTACAGTATGTGCTCTGTGTCGCCACATCACCTCGTTGGGTTTTATCTCAAAGAAGTGGTGAAAGGCTTTGATATAGATGTATGGACTGGCCAGTCCATATCTTCCTGACCTTCTCCAACCTCTCCCTTAGCTCCACCCTGGATTTCCCGGACTAGCCCCCTCTTGCTTCTGTTCATGGAACCTGGCCCAGTCGTGTATCAGTAATGCTCAGGTTTTTGGTCATTGAAGGTGTTTAATCACTCCATCCTATTTGACGTGATTATTGTGTGCACCACAATGCTGATCCCAAAGGCTTTGGGCAATGTGTACACCTGGTGTAACTGTGCCCAAACTGTCTGGGCTGCACACGTAGATGAGGAATCGAACTCCCACTTTGAGTTGACTCAGAGAATTAATGAAGGACACAGAGTTTCACCAAACCACACTCCAACTCTCTTTCGTTCTTATATGCAAGATTCTTTGCACAAAACAGAGAGAGAGTTATTGATCGTATTTACACCAGCTTGACTTCAAGTCACAAGATAGTCTCGCGAGCCATTTACTTGAATGATGGCTCGCGTGGCAGCACCCACTCCTGGCGACTGTGGGTCACTCTGATTAGGGTGTCCGAGCAATGCCAGCATAAATGTTGCCAATATTTAGGAGAAGTGTTGCCCAATTAAGGAATGGTTGTGGTGTTTTGGAGAATTGCATTGTCAGGATTTAAATATGGCGGTTCGGAAATTATGTAAAGATAAAATGCCCAGGGTTTCTTTGGAAAAATTGACTTGGAAATATGAGTTGGTGGGGGGGGGGGGGGTGTGGTTTGTGTCTTCCTCATTTTAAGAATTTTGAAAAGCAGCTCAATTAAGATTTATAAATATATTGTATAATTTAGATGATATTCCAGCTTGGGTTTCTGTTGAATTTAATGCAATAGGGAATACGGATCCCCAAGATTTTATTTACAAATGGAATCCTAAGCTTTATTTGGAAGTGGGGAATCATCTATTTTGAAACATTTGATTGAGTTGATAATGAAATTCGCATGAAAGGTTTAATATTGAAATAGGCATTTTCCTTTTTCAATAGACAACCAATTCTGGAGGATTTGGAGATGGAAGGGTATTAAGAAAATTAGTTTTGAGGATGTGAGATTGAAATCTTTGAAAGAATTATCTTGTTATTACCAAGTTAAAGCTTTTTTATCTTTAAAAATAGGTCTTACTTTGATGTTACCTCATCAAAGTGAATTAGAATTACTGATTTGTTATCCTGCTGGAAATAAATTTATTTCAGTAATGTATAACTTGCTTCAATCTAAGGCCCCAAAAACTGGAGTGAATAAATCTAGATGAAGACGGGAAATAGATTTAAATTCTCAAATAAGCGAAAAGGATTGGATGGATTTGTGTAAATAATCTGACTAAGATATAGGTTGGTTCAATATCATTTTTTACATCAGTTCTATTTGACTCCACAAAAATCAAATAGATTAAATCCTGCCGTATCGGATTAATGTTTTCGATGTGAACCTGAGATTGGAACATTTTTGCATTCAACTTGGCAATGTCCTAAAGTTAGACAATTTTGGATTGGGGTACGTAATTTTCACAGGCCTTCATGTTATTTTTACCGAGTAATATTAAGCTCACACCAAGACACAAGAGCAACTTGTCCGTGAACTACTCTTTGCAGACGATGCCGCTTTAGTTGCCCATTCAGAGCCAGCTCTTCAGCGCTTGACGTCCTGTTTTGCGGAAACTGCCAAAATGTTTGGCCTGGAAGTCAGCCTGAAGAAAACTGAGGTCCTCCATCAGCCAGCTCCCCACCATGACTACCAGCCCCCCCACATCTCCATCGGGCACACAAAACTCAAAATGATCAAGCAGTTTACCTATCTCAGCTGCACCATTTCATCGGATGCAAGGATCGACAACGAGATAGACAACAGACTCGCCAAGGCAAATAGCGCCTTTGGAAGACTACACAAAAGAGTTTGGAAAATCAACGAACTGAAAAACCTCACAAAGATTAGCGTATACAGAGCCATTGTCATACCCACACTCCTGTTTGGCTCCGAATCATGGGTCCTCTACCGGCATCACGCTTCCACCAGCGTTGTCTCTGCTCCATCCTCAACATTCATTGGAGCGACTTCATCTCCAACATCGAAGTACTCGATATGGCAGAGGCCGACGCTGCTGAAGATCCAACTGTGCTGGGTAGGTCACGTCTCCAGAATGGAGGACCATCGCCTTCCCAAGATGGTGTTATATGGCGAGCTCTCCACTGGCCACCGAGACAGAGGTGCACCAAAGAAGAGGTACAAGGACTGCCTAAAGAAATCTCTTGGTGCCTTCCACATTGACCACCGCCAGTGGGCCGATATCGCCTCAAACCGTGCATCTTGGCGCCTCTCAGTTTGGCCGGCAGCAACCTCCTTTGAAGAAGACCGCAGAGCCCACCTCACTGACAAAAGACAAAGGAGGAAAAACCCAACACCCAACCCCAACCCACCAATTTTCCCTTGCGACCGCTACAACCGTGTCTGCCTGTCCTGCATCGGACTTGTCAGCCACAAACGAGCCTGCAGCTGACGTGGACATTACCCCTCCATAAATCTTCGTCCGCGAAGCCAAGCCAAAGAAAGATTAAGGTTATGAGGCCAAAATTAAATTGAAATATTTATCACATTGAATTTGTGTCAATTGCTTCAGCAGTTGCTCGGAAATGTATAGCTGTAGCGGCACACATCGAGACGCAGTCGAATCGGCTCTGCACTGTTTACGGCCGCAGCAGCAGTGTAGCCGTGTCAAGATGTTACTGCTGGGCGCATCTTCTCCCCAGCTCAAACGGGCCATGCAGATGCACTTGGCTGCGTCGTTACATCACCGCCCCTGTGTGGGCGGCACTTACGGGCCACCTGATAAGGTGCAGCATGGGAATTTTCCAATATAAACTGTTGGAAGTGCAAGCGACTAACAAAGTCATCTCCTTATTTCATTTCTCCTTGTAGCTACCGCTACAATTGGTGACCCCGACGAGTCCAGACGATTCTGGACTCCACACCATGGATGCTGCAGCAGTCAACGCAGTGGCTATGAAATTGCCAACCTCTGGACGCTTCGCCCACGCACTTGGTTCAGGCAAGCGGAAGCACGATTTCACCTCCGGCAGATCACGTCTGACTCGACAACGTTCTACCATGTCGTCAGTTCCCTGGACCAAGAGACCGCGGCCAGTGTGGACGACCTGATACACGATCCCCGGAGGAAGGAAATACCCAGCCCTCAACAAACTCCTCTTGAGGGCTTTCGGCCTGTTCAGACGACAGTGCGCTGCCAGGCTGATGCACCTGCACAGCTAAGGAGACAGAACACCATGTGCCCTGATGGATGAGATGGTCGCACGAGCAGAGGGCCACAAGTCATGCCTCATGTCTGAGTAGGCTTTCTTGGAACAGATGCCAGATGACATACAACTGCCGTTGACGGACGAAGATTTCTCAGACCCACGTAAGGTCACGGCCAGAGCTGATGCGCTGTGCACATGAAACATGAAAATGAGTCCGCCATGAACCGATTGACTCATCCTCATGTGGGGCAGCAGAACTGATCCCACCCGAACCGAGCACAACCGCCCCCCACCAAATTAGCAGAGGCACTGAACGTTAGCTGGTGTCTTTATCAGCAACATCGATGGGCTCGAGCGTGAAGATGCAGCCAGCCCTGCTCATTTTCAGAAAATGCCCAGGCCAGCCGCCGCTCATGGACAAGGTGGCTGACCTCACCAATAGCCTCTTGAACATTACTGACAAGGCTAGTGGCCGGCACGGGTGCTGAACTCAGTGTCATCCCACCAATCGCCCTGAAGAGACGAATATACCCACAAGGTCCCACCCTCTGGGCGACAAAAAAGACTGCCATCAAGACCTTTGTCACGCACAATGTCCAAAAACAACTCGGCAGAGAAAATTTCTAGTGGAATTTCATTCGAGCCACTGTGGACACATCACTTCTCGGCGCAGACATTCTACGAGCACACAGCCTGCCTTTGGACGTGAAGGCCAAACGCTTGGTCCATTCCCAGACATCCCAATAGATATTTCTCCAGGAATGCTTTATGTTCTTGGCATTCTCCAGTTTATTTATTTTTTTAGGAGTGGGGGGGATGTTGGGAGGGTGGGTTGAGGGGGATGGGAGGATAATACCACATGTTTAATTTTTAAAAATAATTTACAGTTGAATGTAATACAATTATTATTTTGGTGAAAAATTGAGAAATAAAGTATTAAAAAAACCAAATTGCATTGTCTGCAAATCACCCAGAATGTGTGATGTGTGGCGGCTCACCACCAGGCAGGCGAACCAGCCCCGCTTGTAAGCCACGCGGTGGGACAGCCGGCCAAAATGGCGCCATTGGATGTGTTCCCTTCCTCCCAGCACGGGGCTCAGAAGCCCCGAGCTGGGGGACCACGTGATGCCCAGGTGACGTCAGCGCCCTCCAGCATGGTTTTCAGCCAGGTCCAGGATGGGAGTATAAGTACAGCTTAGCAGCCTGCAATAAACTAGTCTGCTCACTGAGCTCAAACTGTCTGGTTGTGTGTGTTCTTTCAGGAGCACTGTAGCTGATGCAACAATTGGTGACCCTGATTGGATCAAACGTCTTTGAACCCATCATGAGTGAGCCTGGGGTGATCAGCGCCTTAGCCGCGAAACTCCATGAATTCTGGGTTCAGGAGCTGGAGACCTGCGTCAGCCACGCGGAGGCTCAGTTTCACCTCTGCCAGACCTCGTCCGACACAACCAAATTCTATCATGTGGTCGCTGCCCTGGACCTGGCCATCGGCAGACACGTGCTGCACCTTGCTCAGCACCCACCCGCCGAAGACAAATACGAGACCGTAAAGCAAGTGCTTACTGGATCCCTCGGACTATACAGACACCAGCATGCCGCTCAGATGCTACACCTCGGCGCCCTGAGGGACAGGTCCCCAATGGAGCTGATGGACGAGATGCTCACGCTCATGGGTGAGCACACCAACTCCCCACTCTTCGAGTGCATTTTCCTCGACCATATGCCCGGAGACGTCCAGCTGCTGCTGGTCCAGGAGAGCTTCACTGACGTGAGGAAGGTCCCCAAGAAGGCCCAGGAGCTATGGCACGCACTATTCCCAGAGGGCTCAGTGGTCCAGTAGGACTCGAGGCACAGACATGACCACGCCAAGCCTGCCCCGAGCGCTGCAGTAGAGCATTTGGCTCCTGCAGGGGTGCCCAAGAGCATAACCAAGGCCACAGCATCCGCTCCATGCCTCTGCTCCTACCACCAGCGCTGGGGAGCCAAGGCTCGGAAGTGTCATCAGTCTGGCTCATTCCAGGGAAATGACCAGGCCGGCCAGGGTTAATGGCTGCGGGGGCTGGCGAAGAACACAACCTCCTCTATCTGCGGGACTCAGTCAGCAGCTGGCAGTTCCTCGTTGATCTGGAGCCCAGATCAATGTCATCCTGGCCACGACCGTCGAGTCCAGGAACTGACCTTGTGGTCCTCCCCTCCGTGCAGCCAATGCAACAGCAATCCAGATGTATGGAGACAAGACAGTCCACTTCCAGATCAGCCAATGAAATTTCACATGGAGGTTCACCGTCTTGTCCTTTCCAACTGCCATCCTGGGTGCAGACTTCCTCCTCGCACATGGGCTTCTGGTAGATATTCGGGGTAGGCGCCTGGTGGACGCCGTACCTTCCAGGCCGTTCGCCTCGACGCCTCCTGCTCGGAGCAACCACAGATGGCCACGATTAGCACACCCAGAGACTCGTTCCAGTGAATCCCGGAAGAGTTCACGACACTCATCAAGCCATAGTTCTCCGCTGCCTCACCGCACCACGGGCTGTTCCACCACATCCCCACTCAGGGCCCACTGGTTCACGCCAAGGCTCGCCGGCTCCTGCCTGACAATCTCAAGGAGGCGAAGGAGGAGTTTTGGCACCTGTTGGACCTGGGGATCATTCGGCGGTCTGAAAACCCATGGGCCTCGCCGCTCCACCTGGTCCTGAAAGCCTCCGGTGGCTGGCGTCCCTGCGGAGACTATCGACGGCTCAATGAGGTAACAGTTCCTGACCGTTATCCCATCCCTCACATCCAAGACTTTGCGGCCAACCTGCATGGTGCGAGGGTTTTCTCCATGGTTGACCTGGTGCGTGGATATTACCAGATCCCGGTGAACCCTGAGGACATACCAAAGACAGCAATCATCTCCCCCTTTGGCTTGTTCGAATTCCTGCGCATGCCATTCAGGCTCAAGGGTCCCGCTCAGACCTTCAAGCGCCTCATGGACTCTGTGGGCAGGGACTTGGATTTTGGCTTTATTTATTAGGACGACATTCTCGTCGCCAGCAAGGGCCAGGCGCAACACAAGGCCCACCTTTGTGCCCTTTTCTCCCGGCTGGCCGATTTCAGCCTTGCCATCAACCTGGCCAAGTGCTAGTTTGGGAAAGAGTCCATGCAGTTCCTGGGCCATACCATCACGGCCGAAGGAGCCACGCCCACCGCTGCAAAGGTCTCCGCTCTCAGGGAGTTACCATGTCCGGACAGCCTCAAGGAGCTGCAGGAGTTTGCGGGTATGGACTACTTTTACAACCGCTTCATCCCGGGATTTGATGGATGCAGCCGGTGCTGTATTAAAAATAAATATGTCTGATGATGTTAAAAATCCACTGGCTTATGATTCTCAGACATTGAATAAACACTCAAAAGAATTATTCTGCTGCTGGAAAATCATTTTTGTCCCTTGTATTAGCTCTGCAACATGTAGAAGAATGTGTTTGTGCTGCTATGGGATTAAGTATTGATCATAATTTTTGAGTAAGATTAAAAATAAGAATAGATGATGATTCAACTGGAGTTTAATTTTGCAAGAATAGGACTGAAGTATAAGACACTATAATGATATTAAGGGCCAGTGTCATTGAGGATTGCTTATTTAGATGTTGGATTTAGAGGTTTCTGCTACATTTGTTTTTATTCTATTGATTATGGCTGTGAAATCTATTAAGAACAAATCAGAGATTGCAGTTTAAAATTTTAACCTTTCAGAAGTCTAAAAATTTCTCCATGGGAAGGAGGTGTAATGGAATTGTGTTAACCTTTCAAATAAATCCTCAAAGGCTTAACTTTATCACACCACCAGACAGACAAAAAAAGGTATTAATTTGAATCCCACAATGAAAACATAAATCTGAATGACTAAAGTTAAATACAAATGATGTAAAAAAAATTATAATTCACCCAATTATATCGCACATTCATCAATTTAATCCACCATCTTCACACATAGTAAGTAGTCCGTTCTTCTTGGGTTAATTCTAAAGAAGAATCTCCCATTTAATCTAAAGTTGGTTTAGCCATTTTCTGTTGTCACAAACATTTCTGAAATAGATCCCTTTTTTGCCCCATTTACAATTTTCAATTTTAGTTAACTTGGGTATCTTCAATTCCCGCCCAAATCCACCTGTGACAGCACTTGCATGGAATGACACCCGTTTACCATGTCGCTCTGTTCAACCTCACTCCTCAGTGCCCGACCGTTCACCGTGTCTATCTTTTCTTGGTTTGCCCTTCAAAATGTGACACCTCACACTTGTCTGCATTAAATTCCATCTGCCCTTTCTCCAGCTGGTCCAGATCCTTCTGCAAGCTTTCCTGGCTGTCCACAACTCCACCGTTCTTGGTGTCACCTGCAAACTTGCTAATCCAATTCACCACATTATTGTTCCAGCACCTATCCCTGAGGCACAGCTCTCGTCACAGGCCTCCACAGAGGATATATGGATGGATGTTAAAATTCTCAAATGTACATTAGTTAAAATGGTGTCAAATTACAAGGAACAGAAGTTGGCCATTCAGCCCACTGTGTCTGCTATCCCCTGATCTAAACTGTTCTCGCCTCTCATTCCAAGTTCTGGCTTTTTCCCCTGATCCCTTGATACCCTGACTCATTAAACATCTATTAATTCCGCCACCCCCCCCCCCCCACTTAAACTCCCTCAACAGTCCAGCAACAAATTCCATGACCTTCTGGTGAAATAAATTTCTCATCTGCTTTAAATAGGTATCTTCTAATTCTAAGACAATGTCTTTTTATCCAAGGGAAACATTATTCACATCTACTGTCCAATCCTTTCAGCATTGGAAAGGTTTCTGAGATCTCCTCTCCTTCTTCTATACTCCAATGAAGAGTGGAGATATATCATCCTGGTAAATCTCTGCTCTCTCTCCAACATCAGCACATCCTTTTTAAGATAAACTTCGCAGTTCTCCAAATGAGGTCTCTCCCATGCCCCATCAACACCTCCCTACCCTTGAAACAAAGGCCAACATAGAATTTGCTTTCTTTTCCTGCCGATCCAACCTGGTGGTTACCCACTCACTATGTTTTCCTGAACGAGAACCCCCCCCCCCAAGTCCCTTGACACTTGAAATAATTACATGTAATTTCTGTAACAAATTTGAAATTTTTGGAAAGATTTGGGAATCCTATTTATAAACTGTAGGAATTAAGTTGTAATCGCCCAACCTGAACCTTCTGACTCCTAAAATCAAGAAAATTTGTTAGATTTTATTTGATAGCTTTTTAGTAATGTTTTTATAAATACTTTCCAGATGTTATCTTTCTTTTCTATTGGGTTGTTGGGCAGGGGGAATTTAAAAAAAAATACTATGTATTAATTTTTCATTATCTTTGAATGAGAAATTTATGTACGCATTTAATGCATGTGAAATTAAAATTTTCAAAGAGAAGCTAAACTTAACGTAATACATTTTGCTTATTTTCAAGAGTTGTGGAGAGTGAGGAGGCTTTTCATGGACTACAAAAGGATTTGGACTGTTTGGAAAGATGGCAGATGGAGTTTAATGTAGGTAAGTGTGAGGTGCTTTATTTTGGGAAGAATAACCAAGACGTATGCAGTGAAGGGGAAGGCATTGAGGAACAGAGGGACCTTGGAGGAATGGTTCAATAGACAATAGGAGCAGGAGTAGGCCCTTCGGCCTGTCGAGCCAGCACCACCATTTTACAGATCATGGCTGATCACTACTATCAGTACCCCTTTCCAGCCTTATCCCCATAACCCTTAACTCCTTTGCCCACTAGAGTCTTATCTAATCTCTTTTGAACATAATCAGCGAATCTGCCTCGACCACCCTCAGTGGCAGAGCATTCCAGAGATTCACACTTCTCTGGGTAAAAAAATGTTTTCTCATCTCCGTCCTAAAGGGCCTACCCTGTATTCTTAAACTATGCCCTCTAGTCCTCGTCTTCCCCATCACTGGGAACAAGTAATCCGACTTCACCCTGTCCATCCCCCTGATAATTTTGTATACCTCAATCATGTCCCCCCTCATCCTTCTAAACTCCATCGGATACAAGTCCAGTTTTTCTAGCCTTTCAGCATATGTCAACCCCGCCATCGCTGGAACTAACCTTGTAAATCTGCGCTGCACACCCACTATAGCTAGTATGTCCTTCCTCAAAATTGGAGACCAGTACTGGGTACAAGACTCCAGGTGGGGTCTCACCAGGGCCCTGTACAACTGCAGAAGGGCGTCTCTGTTCCTATACTCCAATCCCCTCTTTATGAAAGCCAACATGCCATTTGCCTTCTTCACCACATTCTGAACCTGCATGTTAGCCTTCAGTGACCGGTGAACAAGTAAACCCAGATCCATTTTCTCCTCCCCACTCCCTAGCCTGTCTCCATTTAAATAATACTCACCTTTCCTATTATTGCCCCCAAAATGGATAACCTCACATTTGCTCACATTGAACGTCATCTTCCATTCAGCAGCCCAAACCCCAACCTGTCCAAGTCCCTCTGCATTTTCCTGACATCCTCCTCACACCCCACACCGCCACGCAGTTTAGTGTCATCTGCAAATTTGCTCATGTTATTAATAATACCCTCATCCAAATCATTTACATAAATTACAAACAACTGAGGACCCAATGCCGATCCCTGCGGCACTCAACTCGTCACATCCTGCCATCCGGAAAAGGACCGGCTTACTCCAACCCTTTGTTTCCTATTTCTTAACCAATTTCCTATCCATGTCAGCACCTTACCTCCAATTCCATGCTCCCTGATCTTGCCCACTCGTCTCCCGTGCGGTACCTTATCAAAGGCCTTCTGGAAGTCCAAATACACCCCATCCACTGGCTCTCCCAAGTCCACCCTCTTTGTCACATCCTCGAAAAATTCCAGAAGGTTAGTCAAGCATGACTTACCCTTAAGGAATCCATGCTGACTAGCCATTATCCTATTTCTGCCTAAGTGTTCTGGTATTACTCCTTTTATGATAGATTCCAATATCTTCCCCACCACTGACGTCAGGCTGACCGGTCTATAATTTCCCGTTTTCTCCCTCCCTCCCTTCTTAAAAATCGGCACCACATCAGCCACTCTCCAATCCTCAGGGACCTCCCCCGAATCTATGGAACTTTGGAAAATGTCGACCAGTGCCTCCACAATTTCCATAGCAACTTCTTTAAGCACCCTGTGATGCAGCCCATCAGGCCCTGGGGTTTTATCAGCCCTCAGTCCCAACAATTTACTCACAACCTCCTGCTTCTATATCCGGATATCCATTGGATCCCCTACTTCCCCAGGAAAGTTTCCCAAGTCTCTTGATACCGCATGACCACTACCCCCTAACTGACCATAACCTATATCCTCCTTGGTGAAGACCGATGCAAAATATTTGTTAAATTCCTCAGCCATCTCCTTGTTTCCGGTAATAATTCCAGCCTTTTCCATTCTTAATGGACCAATTTTAGACCGAACCAATTTCTTCCTCTTCACATATTTAAAAAATCTTTTGCTAACCTCCATGATATTATTTGCTAATTTCCTCTCATACTTCATTTTCCCCTCTCTTATGACTTTCTTAGTTACCCTCTGATGCTCTTTGAAGGTTTCCCAATCCTCTAGCTTCCCACTCCACTTTGCTATCTTATACTGACTCCTTTTGGATTTGATATTGGACTTGATTTCATTAGTTAGCCACGACTGCCATTTGCATCTCCTCGAGCCTTTCCTCCACTTTGGAATAAATTTGTCCTGAATCCTGTGGAAAATGTCCAAAAGCACCTGCCATTTTTCCCGAGTTGTCCTCCCAGCTAGTGTATCTTTCCATTTTATTTTGGCAAGCTCCTCCCTCATAGCTGCATAATCCCCTTTATTTAACTGCAGTACAGATGCTTCCGACTTCCTTTCTTTTTCCCTTTCTAATTGCAGCTCAAAAATAACCATACCATGGTCACTATTCCCTAATGGCTCCCCTACATCGAGGTCACTTATTAACTCTGCGTCGCTGCACAGCACCAAGTCCAGAATCGACTTCCCCCTGGTAGGTACTTCCACTAGCTGCTCCAAGAAAGTATCTCGTATTGGGTAGGACATGTAACACCAGCATCGTATAATTCAAAAGCAAGAGGAGTAGCTATATTAATTAGTAAAAATGTGCCATTTAAAATAGAAGAGGAAATAATAGATCCAGCAGGGAGATATGTAATGATAAAATGTCAGATATATTCAGAGTTTTGGAATCTACTCAATGTATATTCACCTAACGAAGAAGATCAAAAGTTTATGGAAGATATCTTTTTGAAGGTAGCAGATACGCAAGGGAACATATAAATAGGAGGGGATTTCAACCTGAATTTGGATTCAAATATGGATAAAACTGGGAAAAAAATTAACAGAAAGAACAAAGTAACCAAATTATAATTAAATCAATGGAAGAAAGTATTTCGTAGACATTCAATAAACTCACTCTCTTGTGTTCCTGCCCCCGTCTGATTATCCCAGTCCACTTTCATGTTGAAGTCCCCCATAACTACCGTATTGCTACCACTTTGACATGCCACTCTTAATTCCTGATTTATACCTCTATATCTGAGCTACTTTTCGGAGACCTGTAAATCACCCCCATTATGGTCCTCATGCCTTTACAATTTCTTAATTCTATCCAAACAGACTCTACCCACCTGTTTCAGTGTCTTTCCTTTCAAACGCCTGAATTTCATTTCTTACCAACAGAGCTAACCCACCCCCTCTTCCCAACTTTCTGTCTTTTCTATAGGACGTGTACCCAGGAACATTGATTTCCCAATCCTGCCCTTCCCGCAGCCATGCCTCCGTAACTCCGACATCTCCTGTCCAAGCTGCAGATTGCAAGGGCTGTACAGTGCTGCCACTGCCTGTTCACACCGAGTACTTCATGCATGAAGCGAGGGAGAGAGAGAGAGATCTAGGTATAATACCACCACCTGGTGTCCGGACTCGCAAACTACAGGATACATGATTTTTATTTTTCATGGGAGTGTTGGAGTATGAGAGGAGACTTGATTAAGGTTAACAAAATAGAGCAAGATGGATAATATGGAGCTCCAATGAACAGGGAGGTCTCACCTGTGAAGGAGCAAGTGTGAGATCCCCCAGTTCATTCTTGCTTGGGCAGTGGTGGCCAATTGCAAGACAGCTCCAATTAGGGGAAGAGAATATGCTGTTTCAGGTCATGGGTTTGAAACGGTTTCCCCAGTTGTGCCATTCAGACTCAAGAGAGCAGATGCTTGCAGACAGGAAGGAAACCTAGTTTTATTGTGGAGAATTGCTTGTTTTTCGGGGTGAAGGTTGTTTGTGGTCTGAGATTCCTAAATACTTTACAATGGAAGCAGCACTTTTCCTTGTGCCTGATTGCTACATCGCGGGTAAAATGTCTCAAATCTATCACTCAGCCAGTACTTTTGGTCATTGATTTGGAGAGAGAGTGATGGCTTGGCAATATTTATAGCATGGTGAGTCCAAAGCTCTCAAAGTGACAGTGTGGAAGGAGTTTGTCTGTTCTGTGTTTTCTGCCACCCTTGAGAACTTAAAATGTGTCCGTGAATTGTGGTATTGGTGAGACACAAGCTTGTTTTGCCCTCTTTTTGTTCTGTATGTCTATAAAGTTTCAGTTTAGGGATAAAATGTCCAGACACTGTTCTGTTCAAAAGTCTAGTAACCAAATCAGATTCTCCCGAGTTCTTGTCATGGATATGCATCAAGAAGCCTGTTTTGCAGCAGTCGTGTTGCATTAGAGGTGCACATACAATTTTCAAAAATAATGAGTTTGAAACCAGAAAAAGATCAGGTCGTGCCCAAAGGTTCATCTGTGCTGTTGAATTGAATTGATGCCCCCAGGTCCAGAATGTGCACTTCCACCCCATGGTCTTGAGCTTTCCAAATCGCCAATGAACTTACGGCCCCCTTGAGCTGTGGAGTGTGGGAGTAAATCCACACAGACACCAAGAGGATGTAGAAACTTCTTGCAGTCAGTGCTCACTTGATCCTGGGGTGACTCGTGCTGGAGAGGTGGGACTACTGTCCTGCCTTCACCTTGTGATGGCTGATTTTTGTCTGTTGGTGGATGGAGGTCTGACATGATATTCCCTTGGCCTTGAGGGAAAGAAGAGTAGAAATTGCAAGGGCTCTGACAGAAATATTTAAAACCTGTTTATCCACGGGTGAGGTGCCAGAGGAATGGATGTAATCTAATGTTCCCTTGTTTAAAAACGGCTTCAAAAGCAAACCAGGTGAGCCTGACAAAATAGGTAAATTATTGGAGGGTAATCAGAGAGTACCTCGAAATGAATCTGTTCAAATAGCTGGCCTTGATCAACCATCGCATAGAATACAGGAGTCGGGCAGTGAGGTTGAGACTAGACAAGATGTTGGTGAGGCTCTTTTGTGAGTACTGTGTGCAGTTCTGGTCACCAAATGAGAGGAAAGCTATCAATAAAGTAGAGAGGGTGCAGAGAAGATTTACGTCAATGTTACCTGGATATCAGCAACTAGATTACAAAGAAAGATTGAGCAAATGAAGTCTTTATTCTTTGGATTGTAGATGGTTGAGAGGGGATTTGATCGAGGTCTTTAAAATTACTAGGAGGATAGAACGAGTTGATGTGGATAGACTTTTTTCATTGCGGGAGCAGAGATTGAAACAGGAGGTAAAAGTTTGGAAGTAACATGAGGGGGAACTTCTTTACTCAGAGTGGTGGCTGAGTGGAGTGAGCTTCCGGGAGAAATAGTGGCGGCAGGGTCCATTTTGTCATTTCAGGGAAAATTGGAGGGGAGGGGAATGCAGAGAGGTGGTACGAGAGGAGAGTATTTAGTTCAGTGCAGACAAGAAGGGCCAAGTGACCTGTTTCTGTGCTGTAATTGTTATAGGGTTAAAATGTGTGGCAGTAACTTGGAAGTCCGATGCGTATTTGGGAATGGGTCGATAGCCACACTGAAATAGGCCGTTGTATCCCACTTGAAATAATTACATTGAATTCACGGAACAAATTTGAATTTCTCTTTTGAAGATTTGGGATGTGTATTTTCCAATTGTAGGAATTAAGTTGTAATCACCCAACACGAACTTTCTGACTCCTAAAACCAAGAAAAGCAAGATTTTATTTGAGAGTTTTGCTCAATTTTTATGAATACTATCTAGATGTTTCCTCTCTTTATTGTTTTCTATTGGGCAGCTGTGGGAGGGGTTACTTTTTAAATCACTATGCATTAATTTTATCTTATATTCAAATAAGAAATTTAGGTTTTTTCATGCATATGTTAAATTAAATGTAAAAATGTTACAAATAAGAAAAATGAAGAATTGTTTCAGGAACTGGCGATCTTCCATGAGTGCCATTAACCCCAGGCAGCAGGAATGTGTGAACGAAACACAAAACTGGCCAGAACAACTGAGGAAATACGGCTAAAAGTGCCCAAAAAGGTGCTGATGCCACCTTGATTTTAATGCAGGTGACACCGAGGAATGCGTTGGGGCAGAGATGGTACATGGACAGCCAATACGGACGTCTTGGGGAACAAAGCCCGCACCACCAGTCGGGATGGATAATGGTGGGTAATGAATTCGCAAATATTAGAGACACCGATAGAGAGCGACACACATACCCAGACAGACAGACAGACAGACACACACACACACACACACACACACACACACACACACACACACACACACACACACACACACACACACACACACACACAGGCAGAGACAGAGAGAGACTCTGACAGCGAGAGAGAGACAGAGATACACACAGACGGAGACAGACACAGACAGACAGATAGAGAGACACACACAGACGGAGAGAGAGATACACACAGACAGAGACAGGGAGACACACATAGAGACAGAGAGACACACACACGACACAGAGACAGACATACACACAGACAGACACAGAGAGACACACATAGAGACACACACACGACACAGAGAGACAGATACACACACACACACAGAGACACACACACACAGACACAGAGAGAGTCACACATTGAGACACAGAGGGAGAGACAGAGAGAGAGACACACACACAGACAGCGACACACACAGAGACACAGAGAGGGAAACACACACAAACAGACAGAGAGAGAGACACAGAGAGAGAGAGAGAGACACACACACACACAGACCCACACAGAGAGAGACACAGACAGAGAGAGAGACATGGACAGAGAGACATGGACAGAGAGACATGGACAGAGAGACACAGACAGAGAGACACAGACAGAGAGACACAGACAGAGAGACACAGACAGAGAGACACAGACAGAGAGACACAGACACACGGACACAGACACAGACACAGAGAGATACACACACAGAGAGAGAGACACACACACAGAGACAGACACAGAGACAGACACAGAGACAGACACAGATACAGAGACACAGACAGAGAGAGACACACACACACATACCCAGACAGACAGACACACTCACACACAGACACAGAGAGACAGATATACAGACACAGACACACAGAGAGACACATACAGACAGAGAGAGAGACACTGACAGCGAGAGAGAGACAGAGAGAGAGACACAGACAGAGAGAGACACAGCGAGAGAGTCACAGACATACACACAGACAGAGACAGACACAGAGACAAACACAGAGTGACACAAAGAGAGACACAGATAGAGAGACATAGACACAGATAGAGAGACATAGACACAGACTGAGAGAGAGACACAGACTGAGAGAGAGACACAGACAGAGAGAGAGAGAGACACAGACAGACAGACAGAGAGAGAGAGAGAGACACAGAGAGATAGAGACACACACAGACTGACAGAGAGAGACCCCTTGGTTGTGCACTTAACTCCCTCATCTCTCCTGGCAGGATCTCATCACCTTTCCTACCCGTGGACCATGACATCTGTCTGCTCATCCTCCTTCCTGAGAATGGTGTGAACTCTACCCTAGAAACCCCACAGCAAAGAAAAGAGACCCTTCTGCCCTTCTCGTCCATGGTGAAATATCATTCTGCCAGTCTCATCGACCTGCACCCAGTCCCTAACCCTCCTGACTTCTCACATCCATGGATCTCTGCAATTGATTCTTAAAACGTAAGAGTTTGAATGTTAAATGGCAGACCATTGAGGAGTGTTGTCAAACAAAGGGATTGAGGAACTGTGGTACAGAACTGCCCGAAAGTGGAGTCCCTTGTAGAGATGGGGGGGTGGGGGGGAGTGAAGAAAGCTTCTGGTATTTTGGCCTTCAGAAATGAGAGGATTGAGTGCAGGAGGTGGGAGGCCACGAGGAAGTTGGACGAGGCATGGGTGAGGCCAACTTGGGAACGTTGTGTGCCGTTTGGGTGGCCGGAGGAGAGGAAGGATAGGAATGAGACAGCGCGTCGAGGAGAGGGACAAGAAGGTGGTCTGGCTTTCGGGGTTTGAGTTCCAGGGGAAGGTTGGACAGGCTGGGACTTTATTCCCTGGAGCGTAGAAGATTGAGGAAGATTTGAAAATTGTGAGGGGGGACGGATCGTGTCCATGGGGACAGGCTGTTTCCAAGGAGAGTGGGAGAGATTCAAAGAGGAGGACATGGATTGAGATTGAAGGGGGATTTTTTTCCCTCAGAGGAGGGTGGGAGCGTGGAATGAGCTTTGGGCCAAGGTGGTGGAGGTGGGATGGACTGGACTCTTGGGGGGGGGGGAGGGAAATGTGGGGCAGGTTCTGGTGTGGAAATGTGCAGCCTGAAGGGGAGATGGACTGGAGGCCCGAGGCAGCTCTCGGACCCTTCCCCAGTTGGACGAGGTTCTCAGGAGAGAGGGGGCTCCAAAGGGCTGGAGCTCGAGCCCTGGGGCTCCATCCAGGGGCTCGGGGTGGTGGAGAGGAGATCCCGTGGAGGGGTGGCCCAAGCTCTCGCGAGAGCGACCCCTGGTGGCTGCCATGTTGTTGATCTTTGCCGCCTTTGGAGGAGTTGGTGGCGAGCGGGAGGGGGAGAGAGGTTCATGTCGGTTCCTCACGGGCGGGAATCGGGGCATTTTGGGAGCGAGACCAGGGAGGACAGAGATTCCACGGGTCGCCCTTTGGGTCGGGGGCGGCCGGAGTTCGGAGGGGAACGGGCAGGGGGATGGTTGTGAGGTGGGCCGGGGAACCGTGAGGGAGTTTGGGTCGGGGTGGCGTTAGGGTTTGTGGTAGTCGGGGACCCGCGAGGCTGAAGGGGGCGGTCGGGGTCTGTCAGGCTGTGGGGGGGAGGGGGATCCGCGAGGCTGAGTGGGATCGGGGACCCGCGAGGCTGAGGAGGTTTGCGGCCCGCGAGGTTGAGGTGGGTCGTAGCCCGCTACGCTGAGGGGCGTCGCGGCCCGCGAGTCTGAGGGGAGTCGGGGCCCACGAGGCTGAGGGGGGAACGCTCCAACGAGGCTGAGCGGTGTCGGGGCAAGCGAGGCAGACGGGTGTCGGGGCCCGCGAGGCAGAGGGGGGGGTTGGGGCCTGCGAGGCAGAGGGGGGAGAGGGACGGGGACCCAGAAAGGTGAGGGGGTCGGGGACCCAGAAGGGTGAGGGGATCGGGGACCCAGGAGGGTGAAGGGGTCGGGGACCCAGAAGGGTGAGGGGGGTCGAGGACCCAGAAGGATGAGGGGGACCCGCCAGAGGGGTGTGGGAGATCTGCCAGAGGAGTGAGGGACACGCAAGGCTGTGGGGGGCGGGAATCCTGCGAGACTGAGGGGGACGGGTATCCAGAAGTTTGAGGGACACGCAAGGCTGAGGTACTCGTGGAACCAGAAGGGTGAGGGGAATGAGGACCCAGAAGGGTAATGGTGATCAGGACACAGAAGGGTGAGGGTGATCAGGTCTCAGAAGGGTGAGGGTGATCAGGACCCAGAAGGGTGAGGGTGATCAGGACCCAGAAGGGTTAGGGTGATCAGGACCCAGAAGGGTGAGGGTGATCAGGACCAAGAAGGGTGAGGGTGATCAGGACCCAGAAAGGTGAGGGGGGACGGGGACCCAAAAAGCTGAGGGGGGATGGGGACCCAGAAGGCTGAGGGGGGACGGGGACCCAGAAGGCTGAGGGGGGACGGGGACCCAGAAGGCAGAGGGGGGACGGGGACCCAGAAGGCTGAGGGGGGACGGGGACCCAGAAGGCTGAGGGGGGACGGGGACCCAGAAGGCTGAGGGGGGACGGGGACCCAGAAGGCTGAGGGGGGACGGGGACCCAGAAGGCTGAGGGGGGACGGGGACCCAGAAGGCTGAGGGGGGACGGGGACCCAGAAGGCTGAGGGGGGACGGGGACCCAGAAGGCTGAGGGGGGACGGGGACCCAGAAGGCTGAGGGGGGACGGGGACCCAGAAGGCTGAGGGGGGACGGGGACCCAGAAGGCTGAGGGGGGACGGGGACCCAGAAGGCTGAGGGGGGACGGGGACCCAGAAGGCTGCTGGGGGACGGGGACCCAGAAGGCTGCTGGGGGACGGGGACCCAGAAGGCTGAGGGGGGACGGGGACGGGGACCCAGAAGGCTGAGGGGGGACGGGGACGGGGACCCAGAAGGCTGAGGGGGGACGGGGACGGGGACCCAGAAGGCTGAGGGGGGACGGGGACGGGGACCCAGAAGGCTGAGGGGGGACGGGGACGGGGACCCAGAAGGCTGAGGGGGGAAGGGGACGGGGACCCAGAAGGTTGAGGAGGTACGGTGACCCAGAAGGCTGAGGGGGGACGGGGACGGGGACCCAGAAGGCTGAGGGGGGAAGGGGACGGGGACCCAGAAGGTTGAGGAGGTACGGTGACCCAGAGGGCGGAGGGGGGACCGGGACGTGGACCCAGAAGGCTGAGGGCACCTGCGAGGCTGAAGGTGGGGGTGGGAACCCGCGTGGTTTGGTGGATCCGTATGGTTGAGGGGATCGGAGAACTGCGAGTGTGAGGGGGACCCGTGAGGTTGAGGGAATCCCGGCCCCATGGATGGGAATGAGCAGGAAGGTGTGCTGGTCAGTGGGACAAGAATATCAGTTCACCACAGACTGTAAGCTTTCAGCTCTGTAATGAGACGTCATTAACTATGACACCGACAGCCCAACCCTCTTTCTCCCAGTTTCACTGCAGACATTGGAAGACGGTCCTCTTTAAATTCTACAAATATGTTAATGGTAAGAGGAAAGCGAGAGACAAAATTGGTCCCTGAGAAAATCAGAGTGGAAAACTGTGTGTGGAACCTTGAGAAATGGGGGAGATATTGAACAGTTTCTTTTCTTCGGTATTCACTAAGGAGAAGGATATTGGGAGATGTGGGATAAAAAAAGCAAATTGGGTAAATATGGGGAATATAGAGATTACAAAAGGTGTAGTTTTAAGGCTTTTGAAGAATATAAAGGTGGATAAGTCTCCGGGACCAGACGGGATCTTCCCCAGGACATTGAGAGAAGTGAAGGAGGAAATAGCAGAGGCTCTGGCGGTAATTTTTCAAATGTCATTAGATATGGGGATAGTGCCGGAGGATTGGCGCATTGCGCATGTGGTTCCGTTATTTAAAAAAGGTTCAAGGAGGAAGCCTGGCAACTATCGGCCTGTAAGTTTGACGTATGTGGTAGGTAAATTAATGGAGAAAATTCTTAGAGATAGTACTTATAAACATCTGGATAGACAGGGTCTGATCAGGAGCACTCAACATGGATTTGTGGGAGGAAGGTCATGTTTGACCAATCTGATTGAATTTTTTGAAGAGGTGACTAGGAATGTGGATGAGGGTAGCGCAGTGGATGTTGTCTATATGGACTTCAGTAAGGCCTTCGATAAGGTACCACATGGAAGGTTAGTTAGGAAGGTGCAGTCTTTAGGTATAAATTTTGAGATAGTCAAATGGATTGAACATTGGCTGAAAGGGAGAGGCCAGAGAGTGGTAGTGGATAATTGTCTGTCAGGTTGGAGGCCGGTGACCAGTGGTGTGCCTCAAGGATCTGTATTGGGCCCATTGTTGTTCGTTATATACATTAATGATCTAGATGATGGGGTGGTGAATTGGATTAGTAAATATGCAGACGATACTAAGATAGGTGGAATAGTGGATAATGAAGAAGGTTTTCAAGGATTGCAGAGGGATTTGGGCTGCTTAGAAAAGTGGGCTGAAAAATGGCAGATGGAATTTAATGCTGATAAGTGTGAGGTGCTTCATTTTGGTAAGAAGAATCAGAATAGGACATATGTGGTAAATGGGAGAGCATTGAGGAATACAGAAGAGCAGAAAGATTTAGGAGTGACGGTACATCGTTCCCTGAAGGTAGAAACTCACGTGAATAGGGTGGTGAAGAAGGCTTTTAGTATGCTGGCCTTTATCAATTATTGCATGGAATATAGGAGTTGGGAGGTGATGTTGAGATTGTATAAGACGTTGGTGCGGCCTAATTTGGAGTTCTGTGTGCAGTTCTGGTCGCCTAATTATAGGAAGGATATAAACAGAGTGGAGAGAGTGCAGAGAAGGTTTACCAGAATGTTGCCTGGGTTTAAGCATCTGGACTATGGGGAGAGATTGGACAGATTGGGTCTTTATTCTTTGGAGCGTAGAAGGTTGAGAGGGGATTTGATAGAAGTATTTAAGATTATGAAAGGGATAGACAGAATGGATGTGGATAGACTATTTCCGTTAAGAGGAGGAAAGTTTAAAACAAGAGGACATGAGTTAAGAATTAAGGGGCAGAGGTTTAGAGGTAACATGAGGGGGAACTTCTTTACTCAGAGAGTGGTAGCTGTGTGGAATGATCTTCCGGGAGAAATAGTGGCGGCGGAGTCAATTGTATTATTTAAGAAAAGGTTGGACAGGTATATGGATGAGAGGAAGATGGAGGGTTATGGGCATTGTGCAGGGAGGTGGGATTAGAAAGGGGTGTTTGGTTCGGTGCGGACTAGAAGGGCCTAATGGCCTGTTTCCGTACTGTAATTGTTATGTTATGTTATGTTAAAATAATTCAAATACCCCTGGGAGCGGACCCGCCGAAGCCACAGATTAGAATCTGCATCTCAGATGGTGAAGTCTTCAGATTTTTCTTTAAAATATTGTTTACATTGTAAAACCATTTGGAAAGTGCATTAACATATATTGCAATGTTCAATTCAAAAGGAAAAACTAGCACTAAGCAAGGTTCAAAAAAAAACACAGGAATAAAGTGCCATCATCTTGGAGATGGATTTCACAGTGACTTAGGACAAGATTTGTTCTTGTCTCTACCTGTGCACACACGAGGATGAGAGCAGTGTTTGAGATGCTCTAGCCAGAAAGAATTCCGATCCATATCCCCACAGTTTTATTCCTCGTATTTCAGATTGAAATAGCAGAGAATGAGAATCCAGGCAAAAGGACGGAAGCCCAGACCAAGCAACAATTTGAGCAGAAGGATTTAGGTCCACCGGTAGAGAGAGAGAGAGAGAGAGAGTGGAAGGACACTGTCAGAATGCCCATAGGATTTAACCTGTTTAAAAGCAGGTGGCACAAATCTGTGCAGAGGGGCACAATTTAAAGGCGATTGCAGATGTTTGATTGGGAAGCTGCAGGAATTCAGCCCATCAGAATGAAGTAAATGCAATATCCAGAGAGAGAAACCTTGGGCTTTTCTCTGGAGTGATGCAGGAAGCTCATAGAGTGAATGGATTTGAGGCAGAGCTTGGTGGAGGAGCAGGCAGTGCTGAGGAAACACAAGGCTGCTGAAGGACTTGTAGAAAGAGAACGTGCAGAAGGCTGCGGGTGCCTGGAGTGCATGGCCGGGCAGGATGGTGTAGTCTGGAATAATAGGGACCTTTAACATTTAGACAGGCACATTGATGCAAGAAAAATAGTGGGTTTACGGGTGTGAGGGGTGAAAGGTTCAGTTTGTAGTAGGTTTGATCAGTTGTCTTGTGACACCAATACCCCTGAGCAAAAATCTCTACAAAAGTATGGACACCGCCCAGGACATCTCATGTAAAAACCCGCCACATTTGGGAACATTTGCAGGGAACGCTGCTGTCAGAGAGCAGCAGCAATCAAGGATCCACATCACCCGCTCTGTTCTCACTGCTCCCATCAGGAAAGAGGTATAGCCAGGTTCAGGAACAGCTGCTACCCCTTCACCACGAGACTCAACACACATTCAGGGACTCATTTAAAGACTCTCCCTTTTGCACTTTGAATTTTTTCTCTCTCTATTGCAGTTTGTTTTCATATCCACATTTTCAGAGATTACAAGTAGATGAGTCCAGTTGGGGAAACTTGGTTTTGGTCTATATAATGGTTACATTCATCCCCTTTTATTGTTCATTTATATTAGTGTCTGGGCCCCTATGTGGTCCAGGTACAGCTGACAGACCTTTACCAAAGGGTCACGTTTATGTGATTTTTTTTTCCCGTAGGTAACAGCAGTTCATTTCCACAGCCCAGCGTGCTATCGGACATCCAGTTGATCGTGATACATCTTTTCGCGAAGGCCAGTGCTATTTTTATAAATGAGATTAGATATTTGGTCAAGTTGTCGCTTGTTTCCATGAAGATATTGCTCCAGGTCTCACGTGGAGGTCACTCCTGTGATCGTGGTTAATTTTTCTGCGCTTTCTTGCCAAAATGGCCTCACTTTCACGCACGACCACGTAGAAAAGTTTAATGAAGCTCATCATCCCATTGGCCTTCATTTCGGTTGAAGCACTGCATGCAGATTTTACAAAGCAGTCTGAAACCCTTTTTCCACGGGAATCCCAGTTCATTGGCCATGCAGTGTCTCAGGTTAGGAAGCCCTTGGTCCCATTTCCACTGGGACACAAGATTGCTTTTCCACTGAACACAACTCATCCCCGGGGAGCGGAGTGTTCTGCCTTCGACTGGAAACAGGTGATTTTCTGCTGTCTCTCTTCCACTGGTTTTACCATCAGGCCGACGTCGGCAAACGCCGCGGATATGAGTAGGGTTAGAGGTGGCGTGAAATGACATCGTTTGACACTGGCATTTGGACAGTGTCCCTTTTCCACTGGACCCTGTCCCAGTAAATTCCCGGGATTGGCCATGAGGGGCTGTACTTTTGAAGTTGAAACACTTTGCAGAGCAAAGTCTTGGAATTTAATTTCTTCAACTATGTACGCTATTCTGGCGCTCCATCCTGTAGGATGTAGATGGTTCCTTTCATAGCACCTGAATCAATTCCTGACTAATCACAGAGCACTTCTGGTGTAGGGATTGCTTCAAGTGGAATTTGAGTTTGAGAGCATTTTGAAAACCACAGGTCTAAGTTATAGGGAAAGGTTAAGCAAAATTTTTATTCTGCGGAGCATAAAAGGTTGAGGTTGGATTGGGTTGAGGTATTTAAAATTATTGGGGTATAGATTTGACGTGGGTTGAGAGAAAGGGGCAGAAGTTTCGAGGAAATGTGAGGGGGGGACTTTCACTCAGAGTGGTGGGTGTGTGGAATGGACTTGCAGATGAAGTGGAGGAGGCAGGCTCAATATTAGCTCTTAAGGAGAAGTTGGATATGTATTTGGACAGGAAAGGAATGGAGGGTCAAGGGGCGAGTGTAGGTCAATGGGATTAGGTAGGACAAAGTGTTCGGCGTGGACTCGAAGGGCAAAGTTGGCCTATTTCGATGCTGTAATAGTTGGAGAGGTAAAACGTGTATGTGAACATTTTGGGTCCAGTGACCATAGATTAGTTTCCAATCAATTATGGATAAGAGTGGGGTCTGCTGCAACAGCACCACTCAATCAATGCACCGGACACAGTTAATCAGGAAAGATGTTTATTCAGACTTGTTCCTCTCTTAGGTCTCTTGCCCACGACCTTACCAGAGAGAGGGGGATCTTTTTCTCTTCTATCCATTAGTGACTGGTGTCATCCTCTGTTCTGCTAATATTTCAAAACAGCACTGAGCCCACGTTAAATGTTCCACTTGAAACTCAAACATGTTACAGACTAAACCAAGCCAGTCATCTTTGCTAAAATTAATGATGAGGGAGAAAATGAAGGGAATAGAAAGCAAGGGAGTAACAGGGAGAGGATGCAGAAAATAATGCAGGCTGAATGAGAGGGGAAAGAAATCAGGCTTCAGATGATTAAGGAAGACGAGGCGAAAGAAGGAGACCCTAGGACACTGCCACCCTATGTTGAGAATGAGGACTCAAAAGATTCCTTGTGGGCAAGGCTATCTGCATGTGCTTCCCAGCAGCCACCGTGACCAGTCCTGCATCTCACTTGATTCAATAAAAGGTGGTTTCAGACTTGGCTCTGACGTAAACAATTTGCTCATTTTCAAACCAACTTTCCTCCCTCCGTCATTGACGGCCGTGACACTGTGCACGAGTGAGGAAGATGGGGTGAAAGATCTTGAACTGAAAGTTACCTGCAGTAATTGGAAAGCTGCCTTCCAGAGAGCTTCAATCATGTCAATGTTTCACCAGTTGTTGGACTTTACCAGCGATGAAACAGCGTCCCACTCCCACAGTGTTTCCTGTTACTAACTTGGACAGGAGTAAAAAAATGATTCACACAAAGAATTATAAACCAGGGGAAAGATATACTCTGAAAACAACAAGAAATGTTGTTCATATCCCACTGTGCTCCCGACAGAAGTCAAAATCCAATGGGCTTTATGAACTAAAACACAAATGGAACTTAACCCAAGATTATTCCCCCACCCCCCGTCCTATTAAATGTTGAATCCTGTTGTGTGAAGAAGGAGTTGCCTGGAACGTTAGCCCATCCCAGAAAGCTCACCAGACTTGGACTGCAGATCAACACTTAAGGATGACCAGCCGCAGCTTAATTTAATGCAATGCTTATTCCCCCCCCCCCAGCAAAAATCTTCAGCATTGCTTCATTGAAACTGGTCTAATTCCAAATAAGATCAGCAATGTCTTTTGGACCGAGTACAAAAGAGAGAGAGCTGAGGTACCTTCGAAACCCAGAACCAAATACATGCAACATTCAGTGGCAGCTCTCCTTGCATCTAATCAAGCACTTTTGAGCCACTATGAACTCTTCCCAAGAGAATTCATCCAACCATCCATGAGTGCATTCCTGTCAACTCGTAAGCCGAGAGGGGATTTGGTAGAGTATTTAAAATTACAAGAAGGATGGATAGAGTTGATGCGGATAGGCAATTCCATTGCAAGTGGGAGAGATTGAAACAAGAGGTCTTGAGTTAAGAGGCAAAAGTTTTGAAGTAACGTGAGGGGGAACTTCTTGACTCAATGGTGGCTGAGTGGAGTGAGCATCCGGGAGAAATAGTGGCAGCAGGGTCCATTTTGTCATTTAAGAGAAAATTGGAGGGGTGGGGAATGCAGAGAGGTGGTACTGGAGGAGAGTATTTAGTTCAGAGCAGACGAGAAAGGCCAAATGACCTGTTTCTGTGCTGTAATTGTTCTAGGGGTAAAATGTGTGGCAGTAACTTGGAAGCTCAACATGAACCTTCCGACTCCTAAAATCAAGAAATTTAAGATGTTAGATTTTATTTGAAAGGTTTGGTAAATTTTTATAAATACTATCCAGATGTTTTTTCTTTTTTTCTTTACATCAGGAAAAATTAAATGAAATGGTTCTTGCAGTCAAGAGCAAGAGAATTCCTCCAATCCAGCCCTTGCCCACAAACACCCCCCCCCCCCCCCATTCTGGGATCAACCCATCAGCAGCGTCCACTTCAGAGACAAACCTCAGGCACAAACATCCCAAAACCATCATCCCAAGACAAGGGGTTAATTTTTTAAATCACTATGCATTCATTTGATGTTATTTCAAATAAAAAATTAGTTTTTAATGCATATGTGAAATTAAATAATTAAAAAAAAATAAGATGAATGAAGAATTATTTCAGGAATTATCAATCATCCACTACTCCCATTAACCCCAGACACCAGTACTGAATGAAAAACTAAACTGGCCAGATTGACTGAGTAAATACAGCTAAAATTGGCCAAAAGGTGCTGATGCCATCATTGATTTAAATGCAAGAGACACTGAGGACTGCATTGGGACAGAGATGGTCCATGGACAGCTAATACGGATGCCTTGGGGAACAAAGCCCGCACTGCCAGTTGGGATGAATTAGATTATGACAAGCAAATATTAGATACCCCCCCCCCCCCACAGAGAGACCCAGCCTTGATTTTCATTTTTTATATTGATAGAGAGATCCCAGACATCACCAAATGTACCGAGACCCCACCGCATGTTATCAGTTAAAGGCAACGTATTCCTCTCTAATGGAACTTTTACTACCTCTATTACAGGAAACATCCTCCCTGCCTCATTTGCCATTGGAACGTTAGGCCCGCTTGTCGTCACAAGGCCAGAAAACGCTTGAGTCAGAATACTGATCATCGTTTGAGGAGTGACGAAGGAATTTGTGAGCACGATAAGAATCCTGTTTCACTCTGGTCTGAGATTGGATGGTGAGTCCTTAGCTACACATCCCTGCAACACACTCTCCTTCGCCAACAACTGCCTCACACTCCTATTCACCCCACCAGCTCTGTGCATTCCCCCTCATTCACCTGCGATTTTCCCCCCCACAAACCCCTGTTAACCTGCCACCTCCACTGAAGAGTGGGTGAACACACAAACCCCTTACAGACGGGGCCAGATTTGATCCAGAGTCATTGACTTAACAGGACCATAACACCACCTGTGGCATAAATATTCCCAAACCAATGCTCTAGGGCACTGGGAGAGCAAACAGCTCAAATTCTGCATTTGAGAAGTTTGAACTGCTGCACAACCATCAGGATCAAAGAAAACCCTAGTTTGCTTAGTTTTCAGCTGTCATAGACCACAAAAGGCTTCCAAACCAAAATTCATAAGACAAGCCCCACAAACAAACAAATCTCTCATAAAGCTCTAACACTCCCCTATCTAGAGGTATCATCTCCTCAAACATCTCAATGCCACAGGTGAGAAAACTGTTTTAACTCCCACTCCAAATTAAAAAGGTGCTATTCCCTTAATTGCAGCTCTCTTGAAGGGCGGAGATGGGCCTTGTTTAAAGGGCCAGCCACAATTTACTGAGATATTTCACACCTGAATTAATTGTCCTCCTGATTCCAGCTCAGGGTTTAAAACAGCCCCACTCTAGTCACTTGCAGGTTTCAGGCAGAGATGAGGTGATGCTGCCATCAGAGGAAGGTAGGAAGCCTGGTTTTACTGTGGCTGCTTTTTCTGGGGTGGTTCTTTGAGTTGTTGGGGTGAAAGGAATCCGGTGTTTGTGGAAGCCCCTGTTTGTGGGTAGTTTGCAAACTGGTGTTCCATGTGGTTCGTGGGTATTGAGCCAGAGAAATGTGTTGTTTTAATGTGTGTGGTTTACGGTGCCTGCAACTTTAGCTCTTGTCTTGGGATGATGGTTTTGGGATGTTTGTGCCTGAGGTTTGGCTCTGAAGTTGTCGGACTCTGGCTTTCCCTTACTCTTAATTTAGTCTGTATGTGGTCTGAGTCCAGCGTGTTCTTTGAATGAAGTGATAGGAGAAGGTATTCGGTTCAACAGTCAATTTATTACCCAGCACAAGAATAAAACTTAACAGAGCTCTGGGTCAGTCGTTAGTTCATAGGTCACCTGCACAGTGAGCTATTCCCCAAGACTGACCCCTATTGTCCAGTTGGCTCAGTTTATATAGATCAACCTTATCATACAGAACAAAAGTTGGCTTCCTTTGCTAGATCTTTTTGCATAAGGGTTATCACAAGTCATCTCCTGTTTTGCAGATATCTGGGGTGTAGCGCTCCCATCTTAATCCTCCAGGCCAGACTATCCTGTTGTTTTGATCAGAAATTAATTCATCACCAGATATTTCTAATCACCATTCTGTTCCTGTCTGGCCAATTTCTGCTGTTCTCTTTAACACCTCCTCATGCCTTAATCTTCCTCCTAGACTGGTTTTCCATTCCCTTGGTTTCTTGCAGGCCATTCTTTGTTCTGGTCTGGCCTGTGTCTCCTGTGCTACTCACCACCTCCTTCAGTTGGAGCTTTCCTCCTAAATCGTTTTATGAATTTCCTCTCCCTGTATTTGGGAGCAGACAATTTTGCTCAGCCAACTTCGCTCCATGCTGTGATTGCCACTTAATCACATTCCTCTTTTTCCCTGAACCATGCAGTACATATCAACTTATTAATTAATCATTTCTTTCATAATGTTTGAACCCCTAGATTCCAACAAAGTGTAGGCTGCTGATGGTTTGATCCCAGAATTGGGGTGGGGAGGGGGGCGGGGGTGTTATTTGTGGGCAAGGGCTGGTTTGGAGGCTGCAGGGAATTCTTTTGCTCTTGACTGTAAGAAGCATTTCATTTAATTTTTACTGATGTAACCATCTTACCTTACGTGTGTGTAATATTGCACTATGTTACAGGACAGTCAGTCGAATTTTGATCTTGGCATGTTTAACAGAAAATGACAGTGACCCAGGTTCAAATCTGTCCCTTGTGTCAGGATTTTCCCCCCATCACCTTTTACAAAATGGCAAGGTGAACAGAGGCATTTGTGTGGGTCAGGGTTTTTTTTTTAATTAATTTTTAAGAGTTAGTTATATTCTTGTTAATTTTACAAGAATATAATTCAAATCCCGATACATGTGGTTGATTAATACAAATTGAGATCTACCCAGACCCACCCTCTCCACATCCCATATGAGGGACCAGAGATCTTCAACAGATGTTTTATTTAACCATAATATTGTGAATATTTCAAAACCTCACTTCAACCCACCTTTAGGAAATGTGGGCTCCAAAGATAGAATGTTCATCTCGTGAACGATACATTATTTTCTTGTGGTGAACAGTTCCGAACCTCAGCCAGTTTGCAAGATATGGCCACGCACTTTCTAGCTGTACAATTTGCAGCAATTTAAACCTGGTAAATATTCAGTTCTAATTTAAATTTAATTCCTTAACATCTCTTTCTCATGGATCCTGTGGGAATTTTTAAAAAAATACTTATTTCAACCAAGCTGCCCAACTTTAGGACATTGCCAAGTCAAATGCAGAAAAGTACAAATGACTTGGTAACATTTGAAACAAATCCGATTCCATGTATTTTCTTTTGAGGTGTCTGGTGAATAAAATTGTATTGAACCAGTCTATCTCATTTATAACGATCAGTCCATTTTCTATGTTCAAATCTCCATCCCATCTTTGCCTCAGTTTATGAATTCCTAATTTCTCAGCTTTTGCAGTCATTTCTACATTACTGAATAAATTTATATTCCCATGACCTGTTTCAGATGGTCAGGGCTTGTTATGTCCTGTTACTGTTCTATCTGCCACTGTATTTTACATTTTGCATATCCTCTTCCTAAAGACAAGGAAAGGACTTCTTGTTGGTCATCTAATCTCATGTACCAGTTAGGGTGAGGGAACACAAAAAAATCAACAGGAGTCTGGGAGAGTTGCTCACAGTTCACGTTAGTAATCATTCTCTCCCTGCCTGATTTCTGGTTTCCAATTTACCCAAATGTCTTAATTTCATAGCAGTCTTAAATTCTTCACTTCAAAGCAGAAACAATACCATTCAGGGTCTGAGTGGTGCTGGGGGCTTATTGCAGCCTTTGGATCAGGTCTAACAATTTGCACCATTGTTTTGAAGATCAGGCAGGCATTTGGATATGTATGGCTCAGTAGAGGAGGTGAGAATTGATCCCTGTCTGGAATGTGCTTTTTAACTCTCTTTCCCAGCTTTCTGGCAAAGTCTGTGTGATGGTTTCTTCATCATAATTCCCAGAAGAAGATATTCTACAGCTAATATTCCACACACTTCACCAAATGAGGCTAGTTGTGGGAAAAAGAAGTTCCTGTCTGTTTGGATGGACAGTTTAAGGGTGAAAAAATGACCTGATGTCCACATATAGTAACTCAACCAAATTCTGTAAGGACACAAATGCTGGAGAAGCTCATCTGATCAAGCAGTGAACCTTTATAGAGTACAGATACTCGTAGCCCTGTTAAAAGGCACAAGCCTGAAACACTGGTTGTGTATCTTTTTTTAAACTTTATTTATGAACATATAAAATACATAGTAAACAAAATAAACCAACCTCCCAAAAAAAACTATATTCCATCCCCCCTCCCCATAATTACCCCCCCCAAACTCCCTCGACTGAGGGAGAGAAAAATCATATCAATTCGTTGCGGCAGAATGAAAACACCAAACCTAATTTTCCACGTCATCGCAATGCATTTACTGGCCACTGCTAATACTAACTGAATAACCTCAATTTGAGGTTTATCCATTCTTAATCCCGTTGATCAAGTTGTAATATACCGCATTAGAAAAAGCAGTGGATCGAACATAAAAAGAGTTTCTTTAAAGTAGTTTCAAATAAATCCTCAAAGGCTTAACTTTATCACACAACCAGACAGACAAAAAAAAGTATTAATTTGAATCCCACAATGAAAACATTAGTCTGAATTACTAAATCCTTATCTTTTTTTCCTGGAGTTAAATACAACTGATGTAAAAAAAAATTATAATTCACCCAATTATATCACACATTCATCAATTTAATCCACCATCTTCACACATAGTAAGTAGTCCGTTCTTCTTGGGTTAATTCTAAAGAAGAATCTCCCATTTAATCTAAAGTTGGTTTAGCCATTTACTGTTGTCACAAACATTTCTGAAATAGATCCCTTTTTTTGCCCCATTTACAATTTTCAATTTTAGTTAACTTGGGTATCTTCAATTCTCGCCCAAATCCACCTGTGACAGCACTTACATGGAATGACACCCGTTTACCATGTCCCTCTGTTCAACCTCACTCCTCAGTGCCCGACCGTTCACCGTGTCTATCTTTTCTTGGTTTGCCCTTCAAAATGTGACACCTCACACTTGTCTGCATTAAATTCCATCTGCCCTTTCTCCAGCTGGTCCAGATCCTTCTGCAAGATTTCTTGGCTGTCCACAACTCCTCCGTTCTTGGTGTCACCTGCCAACTTGCTAATCCAATTCACCACATTATTGTTCCAGCACCTATCCCTGAGGCACATCTCTCATCACAGGCCTCCAGTCTGAAGAGCAATTGGTCTCACCAACTCACTGGCTTCTCCTGCACAGCCGTTGTTTCACATCCAAAATACAGAGGACATATGGATGGATGTTAAAATTCTCAAAGGTACATTAGTTAAAATGGTGTCAAATCACAAGGAACAGAAGTTGGCCATTCAGCCCACTGTGTCTGCTATCCCCTGATCTAAACAGTTCTCGCCTCTCATTCCAAGTTACGGCTTTTTCCCCTGATCCCTTGATACCCTGACTCATTAAACATCTATTAATTCCGCCCCCCCCCCCCACCACTTAAACTCTCTCAACAATCCAGCAACAAATTCCATGACCTTCTGGTGAAATAAATTTCTCATCTGCTTTAAATAGGTACCTTCCAATTCTAAGACAATGTCTTTTTATCCAAGGGAAACATTATTCACATCTACTGTCCAATCCTTTCAGCGTTGGAAATGTTTCTGAAATCTCCTCTCCTTCTTCTATACTCCAATGAAGAGTGGAGATATATCATCCTGGTAAATCTCTGCTCTCTCTCCAACATCAGCGCATCCTTTTTAAGATAGACTTCGCAGTTCTCCAAATGAGGTCTCTCCCATGCCCCATCAACACCTCCCTACCCTTGAAACAAAGGCCAACATAGAATTTGCTTTCTTTTCCTGCCGATCCAACCTGGTGGTTACCAACTCACTATGTTTTCCTGAACGAGAACCCCCCCAAGTCCCTTGACACTTGAAATAATTACATGTAATTTACGTAACAAATTTGAAATTTTTGGAAAGATTTGGGAATCCTATTTATAAACTGTAGGAATTAAGTTGTAATCGCCCAACCTGAACCTTCTGACTCCTAAAATCAAGAAAATTTGTTAGATTTTATTTGATAGTTTTTTAGTAATTTTTTTATAAATACTTTCCAGATGTTATCTTTCTTTTCTATTGGGTTGTTGGGCAGGGGGAATAAAAAAAATGCTATGTATTAATTTTTCATTATCTTTGAATGAGAAATTTACGTACGCATTTAATGCATGTGAAATTAAAATTTTCAAAGAAAAGCTTAACATAACGTTATACATTTTGCTTATTTTCAAGTTGTGGAGAGTGAGGAGGGTTTTCATGGATTACAAAAGGATTTGGACTGTTTGGAAAGATGGCAGATGGAGTTTAATGTAGGTAAGTGTGAGGTGCTTTATGTTGGGAAGAATAGCCAAAACGTATGCAGTGAAGGGGAGGGCATTGAGTAACAGAGGGATCTTGGAGGAATGGTTCAATAGACAATAAGAGTTGGAGTAGGCCCTTCGGCCTGTCGAGCCAGCACCGCCATTTTACAGATCATGGCTGATCACTACTATCAGTACCCCTTTCCAGCCTTATCCCCATAACCCTTAACTCCTTTGCCCACTAGAGTCTTTTCTAACTCTCTTTTGAACATAATTAGCGAATCTGCCTCTACCACCCTCTGTGGCAGAGCATTCCACAGATTCACACCTCTCTGGGTAAAAAAATGTTTTCTCATCTCCGTCCTAAAGGACCTACCCTGTATTCTTAAACTATGCCCTCTAGTCCTCGTCTCCCCCATCACTGGGAACAAGTAATCCGACTTCACCCTGTCTGTGCCCCTGATAATTTTGTATACCTCAATCATGTCCCCCCTCATCCTTCTAAACTCCATCGGATACAAGTCCAATTTTCTAGCCTTTCAGCATATGTCAACCCCGCCATCCCTGGAACTAACCTTGTAAATCTGCTCTGGACATCCTCTATAGCTAGTATGTCCTTCCTCAAAATTGGAGACCAGAACTGGACACAATACTCCAGGTGGGGTCTCACCAGGGCCCTGCAGAACTGCAGAAGGGCGTCTCTGTTCCTATACTCCAATCCCCTCTTTATGAAAGCCAACATGCCATTTTCCTTCTTCACAGCTTTCTGAACGTGCATGTTAGCCTTCAGTGACCGGTGAACAAGTACACCCAGATCCATTTGCTCCTTCCCATTCCCTAGCCTGTCTCCATTTAAATAATACTCACCTTTCCTATTATTGCCCCCAAAATGGATAACCTCACATTTGCTCACATTGAACGTCATCTTCCATTCAGCAGCCCACACCCCCAACCAGTCCAAGTCCCTCTGCATTTTCCTGACATCCTCCTCACACCCCACACCGCCACCCAGTTTAGTGTCATCTGCAAATCTGCTCATGTTATTAATAATCCGCTCATCCAAATCATTTACATAAATTACAAACAACTGAGGACCCAATACCGATCCCTGCGGCACTCCACTCGTCACATGCTGCCATCCTGAAAAAGACCCGCTTACTCCAACCCTTTATTTCCTATTTCTTAACCAATTTCCTATCCATGTCAGCACCTTACCTCCAATACCATGCTCCCTGATCTTGCCCACTAGTCTCCCGTGTGGTACCTTATTAAAGGCCTTCTGGAAGTCCAAATACACCACATCCACTGGCTCTCCCAAGTCCACCCACTTTGTCACATCCTCGAAAAATTCCAGAAGGTTAGTCAAGCATGACTTACCCTTAAGGAATCCATGCTGACTAGCCCTTATACTATTTCTGCCTAAGTGTTCTGCTATTACTCCTTTTATGATAGATTCCAATATCTTCCCCACCACTGACATCAGGCTGACCGGTCTATAATTTCCCGTTTTCTCCCTCCCTCCCTTCTTAAAAATCGGCACCACATCAGCCACTCTCCAATCCTCAGGGACCTCCCCCGAATCTATGGAACTTTGGAAAATGTCGACCAGTGCCTCCACAATTTCCATAGCAACTTCTGGGATGCAGCCCATCAGGCCCTGGGGATTTATCAGCCCTCAGTCCCAACAATTTACTCACAACCTCCTGCTTCTAGATCCGGATATCCATTAGATCCCCTACTACCCCAGTAAAGATCCCCAAGTCTCTTGACTTATATCCTCCTTGGTGAAGACAGATGCAAAGTATTTGTTAAATTCCTCAGCCAACTCCTTGTTTCCGGTAATAATTCCAGCCTTTTCCATTCTTAATGGACCAATTTTAAACCGAACCAATTTCTTCCTCTTCACATATTTAAAAAAGCTTTTGCTATCCTCCATTATATTATTTGCTAATTTCCTCTCGTACTTCATTTTCCCCTCTCTTATGACTTTCTTAGTTACCCTCTGATGCTCTTTGAAGGTTTCCCAATCCTCTAGCTTCCCACTCCGCTTCGCTCTCTTATACTTACTCCCTTTGGATTTGATAGTGCACTTGATTTCATTAGTTAGCCACGGCTGCCATTTGCATCTCCTAGAGCCTTTCCTCCACTTTGGAATAAATTTGTCTTGAATCCTGTAAAAAATGTCCAAAAATACCTGCCATTTTCCCCAGTTGTCCTCCCAGCTAGTGTAACTTTCCATTTTATTTTGGCTAGCTCCTCCCTCATAGCTGCATAATCCCCTTTATTTAACTGCAGTACAGATGCTTCCGACTTCCTTTCCTTTTCCCTTTCTAATTGCAGCTCAAAAGTAACCATACCATGGTCACTATTCCCTATGGCTCCCCTACATCGAGGTCACTTATTAACTCTGCGTCGCTGCACAGCACCAAGTCCAGAATCGACTTCCCCCTGGTAGGTTCCTCCACTAGCTGCTCCAAGAAAGTATCTCGTAGACATTCAATAAACTCACTGTCTTGTGTTCCTGCCCCCGTCTGATTATCCCAGTCCACCTTCATGTTGAAGTCCCCCATAACTACCGTATTGCTACCACTTTGACATGCCACTCTTAATTCCTGATTTATACTGCCACCGATATCTGAGCTACTTTTCGGAGGCCTGTAAATGACCCCCATTATGCTCCTCACGCCTTTACAATTTCTTAATTCTATCCAAACAGACTCTACCCACCTGTTTCAATGTCTTTCCTTTCAAACGCCTGAATTTCATTTCTTACCATCAGAGCTACCCCACCCCCTCTTCCCAAGTTTCTGTCTTTTCTATAGGACGTGTACCCGGGAACATTGATTTCCCAAACCATTTGTGGGAATTCGGTCGTGTCCACAGGAAAAAGGGAATCTAAGGGTTGGATGTGATGTCGTGTATATTCTCTGCCAATCAATGGGAAATCTCCAAATCTTCAATCTTGGTGCAAGAGCCCACGAGGTACAAAGCAACCATCTCCTGTCCAAGCTGCAGATTGCAAGGGCTGTAAAGTGCTGCCACCGCCTGTTCACACCGAGTACTGCATGCATGAAGCGAGAGGGAGAGAGAGAGAGAGAGAGAGATCTAGGTATAATACCACCACCTGGTGTCCGGACTCGCGAACTACAGGATACATTATTTTTATTTTTCATGGGAGTGTTGGAGAATGAGAGGAGACTTGATTAAGGTTAACAAAATAGAGCAAGATGGATAATATGGAGCTCCAATGAACAGGGAGGTCTCACCTGTGAAGGAGCAAGTGTGAGATCTCCCAGTTCATTCTTGCTCGGGCAGTGGTGGCCAATTCAAGACAGCTCCAATTAGGGGAAGAGAATATGCTGTTTCAGGTCATGGGTTTGAAACGGTTTCCCCAGTTGTGCCATTCAGACTCAAGAGAGCAGATGCTTGCAGACAGGAAGGAAACCTAGTTTTATTGTGGAGAATTGCTTGTTTTTCGGGGTGAAGGTTGTTTGTGGTCTGAGATTCCTAAATACTTTACAATGGAAGCAGCACTTTTCCTTGTGCCTGATTGCTACATCGCGGGTAAAATGTCTCAAATCTATCACTCAGCCAGTACTGTTGGTCATTGATTTGGAGAGAGAGTGATGGCTTGGCAATATTTATAGCATGGTGAGTCCAAAGCTCTCAAAGTGACAGTGTGGAAGGAGTTTGTCTGTTCTTTGTGTTTTCTGCCACCCTTGAGAACTTAAAAAGTGTCCGTGAATTGTGGTATTGGTGAGACACAAGCTTGTTTTGCCCTCATTTTGTTCTGTATGTCTATAAAGTTTCAGTTTAGGGATAAAATGTCCAGACACTGTTCTGTTCAAAAGTCTAGTAACCAAATCAGATTCTCCCGAGTTCTTGTCATGGATATGCATCAAGAAGCCTGTTTTGCAGCAGTCGTGTTGCATTAGAGGTGCACATACAATTTTCAAAAATAATGAGTTTGAAACCAGAAAAAGATCAGGTCGTGCCCAAAGGTTCATCCGTGCTGTTGAATTGAATTGATGCCCCCAGGTCCAGAATGTGCACTTCCACCCCATGGTCTTGAGCTTCCCAAATCGCCAATGAACTTACGGCCCCCTTGAGCTGTGGAGTGTGGGAGGAAATCCACACAGACACCAAGAGGATGTAGAAACTTCTTGCAGTCAGTGCTGACTTGATCCTGGGGTGACTCGTGCTGGAGAGGTGGGACTACTGTCCTGCCTTCACCTTGTGATGGCTGATTTTTGTCTGATGGTGGATGGAGGTCTGACATGATATTCCCTTGGCCTTGAGGGAAAGAAGAGTAGAAATTGCAAGGGCTCTGACAGAAATATTTAAAACCTGTTTATCCACGGGTGAGGTGCCAGAGGAATGGAGGTAATCTAATGTTCCTTTGTTTAAAAACGGCTTCAAAAGCCAACCAGGTGAGCCGGACAAAATAGGTAAATTATTGGAGGGTAATCAGAGAGTACCTCGAAAAGAATCTGTTCAAATAGCTGGCCTTGATCAACCATAGCTTAGAATACGGGAGTCGGGCAGTGAGGTTGAGACTAGACAAGATATTGGTGAGGCCCTGTTGAGAGTACTGTGTACACTTCTGGTCACCAAATGAGAGGAAAGCTATCAACAAAGTAGAGAGGGTGCAGAGAAGATTTAAGTCAATGTTACCTGGATATCAGCAACTAGATTACAAAGAAAGATTCAGCAAATGAAGTCTTTATTCTATGGATTGTAGATGGTTGAGAGGGGATTTGATCGAGGTCTTTAAAATTACTAGGAGGATAGAACAAATTGATGTGGATAGACTTTTTTCATTGCGGGAGCAGAGATTGAATCAGGAGGTAAAAGTTTGGAAGTAACATGAGGGGGAACTTCTTTACTCAGAGTGGTGGCTGAGTGGAGTGAGCTTCCGGGAGAAATAGTGGCGGCAGGGTCCATGTTGTCATTTCAGGGAAAATTGGAGGGGAGGGGAATGCAGAGAGGTGGTACGAGAGGAGAGTATTTAGTTCAGTGCAGACAAGAAGGGCCAAGTGACCTGTTTCTGTGCTGTAATTGTTATAGGGTTAAAATGTGTGGCAGTAACTTGGAAGTCCGATGCGTATTTGGGAATGGGTCGATGGCCACACTGAAATAGGCCGTTGATTCCCACTTGAAATAATTGCATCGAATTCACGGAACAAATTTGAATTTCTCTTTTGAAGATTTGGGATGTGTATTTACCAATTGTCGGAATTAAGTTTTAACCACCCAACACGAACTTTCTGACTCCTAAAACCAAGAAAACCATGATTTTATTTGAGAGTTTTGGTCAATTTTTATAAATACTATCTAGATGTTTTCTCTCTTTATTGTTTTCTATTGGGCAGCTGTGGGAGGGGTTACTTTTTAAATCACTATGCATTAATTTTATCTTATTTTCAAATAAGAAATTTAAGTTTTTTTAATGCATATGTTAAATTAAATGTAAAAATGTTTCAAATAAGATGAATGAAGAATTGTTTCAGGAACTGGCGATCTTCCACGAGTGCCGTGAACCCCAGGAAGCAGGAATGTGTGAACGAAACACAAAACTGGCCAGAAGAACTGAGGAAACACAGCTAAAAGTGTCCAAAAAGGTGCTGATGTCATCTTGATTTTAATGCAGGTGACAACGAGGAATGCATTGGGGCGGAGATGGTCTACGGGCAGCCAATACGGACGCCTTGGGGAACAAAGCCCGCAACACCAGTAGGGATGGATAATGGTGGGTAATGAATAAGCATATATTAGAGACACCGAGAGAGAGCGACACACACATACCCAGACAGACAGACACACACACACAGACACAGAGAGACAGATACACACACACAGACACACAGAGAAACACACACAGACTGAGACAGAGAGAGAAACACTGACAGCGAGAGAGAGACAGACAGAGACACACACAGACAGAGACACACACAGACAGAGACACACACAGACAGAGACACACACAGACAGAGACACACACAGACAGAGACACACACAGACAGACACAGACAGACAGATAGAGAGACACACACACAGACAGAGAGAGAGACACGCACACAGAAAGAGACAGAGAGGCACACATAGAGACAGAGAGAGACACACACACGACACAAAGAGACAGACACACACACACAGCCAGAGACAGAGACAAACACACGACACAGAGAGACAGACACACACACACAGATACATACACACAGACATAGATAGAGAGAGACACACACAGAGACATAGACACACAGATATAGAGACACACACAGAGACACAGACAGAGAGACACACAGACAGCGACAGAGAGAGAGAGACACACACAAACAGAGAGAGAGAGACACAGACAGAGAGACACACACACGGACACACACAGATACAGAGACACAGAAAGAGACACAGACAGAGAGAGAGAGACACACACATACAGACACAGAGAGACACACATTGTGACACAGGGAGAGAGAGACACACACAGACAGAGACACACAAACAGACACAGAGACACACACACAGAGTGAGATACACACAGAGAGACGCAGAGAGAGAGATAGACACAGAGAGAGACACAGACACAGAGAGAAACACAGACAGAGAGACACTCAGACACAGAGACACACAGACACAGAGAGACACACACAGACACAGAGAGACACACACAGACACAGAGAGACACACACAGACACAGAGAGACACACAGACACAGAGAATCACACAGTCACAGATACACACACAGACCGATAGACAGACAGAGAGAGAGACACACAGACACAGAGAATCACACACAGACACAGAGAATCACACACAGACACAGAGAATCACACACAGACACAGAGAGACACACAGAGACATAGAGAGAAACACACAGACGTAGTGACACACGCACACAGACAGACAGAGACCCCTTGGTTGTGCCCTTCACCTTCGCACTTAACTCCCTCATCTCTCCTGGCAGGATCTCATCACCTTTCCTACCCGTGGACCATGACATCTGTCTGCTCATCCTCCTTCCTGAGAATGGTGTGAACTCTACCCTAGAAACCCCACAGCAAAGAAAAGGGACCCTTCGGCCCTTCTCATCCATGGTGAAATATCATTCTGCCAGTCTCATCGACCTGCACCCAGTCCCTAACCCTCCTGACTTCCCACATCCATGGATCTCTGCAATTGATTCTTAAAACGTAAGAGTTTTAATGTTAAATGGCAGACCATTGAGGAATGTTGTCAAAGAAAGGGATTGAGGAACTGTGGTACAGAACTGCCTGAAAGTGGAGTCCCATGTAGAGATTGGGGGGGTGGGGGGGAGTGAAGAAAGCTTCTGGTATTTAGGCCTTCAGAAATGAGAGGATTGAGTGCAGGAGGTGGGAGGCCACGAGGAAGTTGGACAAGGCCTGGGCGAGGCTAACTTGGGAACATTGTGTGCCGTTTGGGTGGCCGGAGGAGAGGAAGGATAGGAATGAGACAGCGCGTCGAGGAGAGGGACAAGAAGGTGGTCTGGCTTTCGGGGTTTGAGTTCCAGGGGAAGGTTGGACAGGCTGGGACTTTATTCCCTGGAGCGTCGAAGATTGAGGAAGATTTGAAAATTGTGAGGGGGGACGGATCGTGTCCATGGGGACAGGCTGTTTCCAAGGAGAGTGGGAGAGATTCAAAGAGGAGGACATGGATTGAGATTGAAGGGGGATTTTCTTCCCTCAGAGGGGGGTGGGAACGTGGAATGAGCTTTGGGCCAAGGTGGTGGAGGTGGGATGGACTGGAATCTTGGGGGGGAATGTGGGGCAGATCCTGGTGTGGAAATGTGCAGCCTGAAGGGGAGATGGACTGGAGGCCCGAGCCAGCTCTCGGACCCTTCCCCAGTGGGACGAGGTTCTCAGGAGAGAGGGGGCTCCAAAGGGCTGGACCTCGAGCCCTGGGGCTCCATCCAGGGGCTCGGGGTGGTGGAGAGGAGATCCCGAGGAGGGGTGGATCAAGCTCTCGCGAGAGCGACCCCTGGTGGCTGCCATGTTGTTGATCTTTCCCGCCTTTGGAGGAGTTGGTCGCGAGCGGGAGGGGGAGAGAGGTTCGTGTCGGTTCCTCACGGGCGGGAATCGGGGCATTTTGGGAGCGAGACCAGGGAGGACGGAGTTTCCACGGGTCGCCCTTTGGGTCTGGAGCGGCCGGAGCTCGGAGGGGAACGGGCAGGGGGATGGTTGTGAGGTGGGGCCGGGGTACCGTGAGGAAGTTTGGGTCGGGGTGGCGTTAGGGTGTGTGGTAGTCGGGGACCCGCGAGGCTTAAGGGGGGGGGGTCGGGGTCCGTGAGGCTGTGGGGGGGAGGGGGATCCGCGAGGCTGAGGGGGCTCGGGGCCCGCGAGGCAGAGGGGGGAGAGGGACGGGGACCCAGAAGGGTGAGGGGGTCGGGGACCCAGAAGGGTGAGGGGGTCGGGGACCCAGAAGGGTGAGGGGGTCGGGGACCCAGAAGGGTGAGGGGGTCGGGGACCCAGAAGGGTGAGGGGTTCGGGGACCCAGAAGGGTGAGGGGGGTAGAGGACCCAGAAGGGTGAGGGGGACCCGCCAGAGGGGTGTGGGATATCTGCAAGAGGAGTGAGGGACATGCAAGGCTGTGGGGGGCGGGGATCCTGCGAGGCTGAGGGGGACGGGTATCCAGAAGGTTGAGGGACACGCAAGGCTGAGGTACTCGTGGAACCAGAAGGGTGAGGGGAATGAGGACCCAGAAGGGTAATGGTGATCAGGACACAGAAGGGTGAGGGTGATCAGGACCCAGAAGGGTGAGGGTGATCAGGACCCAGAAGGGTGAGGGTGATCAGGACCCAGAAGGGTGAGGGTGATCTGGACCCAGAAGGGTGAGGGTGATCAGGACCCAGAAGGGTGAGGGTGATCAGGACCCAGAAGGGTGAGGGTGATCAGGACCCAGAAGGGTGAGGGTGATCAGGACCCAGAAAGGTTAGGGGGGACGGGGACCCAAAAAGCTGAGAGAGGACAGGGACCCAGATGGCTGACGGGGACCCAGAAGGTTGAGGGGGAAGTGGGGACCCAGAAGGCTGAGGGGGGAAGGGGACGGGGACCCAGAAGGTTGAGGAGGTACGGGGACCCAGAGGGCGGAGGGGGGGACCGGGACGTGGACCCAGAAGGCTGAGGGCACCTGCGAGGCTGAAGGTGGGGGTGGGAACCCGCGTGGTTTAGGGGATCCGTGTGGTTGAGGGGATCGGAGAACTGCGAGTGTGAGGGGGACCCGTGAGGGTGAGGGAGTCCCGGCCCCATGGATGGGAATGAGCAGGAAGGGGTGCTGGTCAGTGGGACGAGAATATCAGTTCACCACACACTGTAAGCTTTCAGTTCTGTAATGAGACGTCATTAACTATGACACCGACAGCCCAACCCTCTTTCTCCCAGTTCCACTGCAGACATTGGAAGACGGTCCTCTTTAAAATAATCCAAATACCCCTTGGCGCGGACCCGCCGAAGCCACAGATTAGAATCTGCATCTCAGATGGTGAAGTCTTCAGATTTTTCTTTAAAATATTGTTTACATTGTAAAACCATTTGGAAAGTGCGTTCACATATATTGTTATGTTCAAATCAAAAGGAAAAACTAGCACTAAGCAAGGTTCAAAAAAAAACACACAGGAATAAAGTGCCAGCATCCTGGAGATGGATTTCACAGTGACTAAGGACAAGATTTGTTCTTGTCTCTAGCTGTGCACACACGAGGATGAGAGCAGTGTTTGAGATGCTCTAGCCAGAAAGAATTCCAATCCATATCCCCTCGGTTTTATTCCTCGGGCTGACGGCAAGGTTCAGACTGAAATAGCAGAGGATGAGAATCCAGGCAAAAGGACAGAAGCCCAGACCAAGCAACAATTTGGGCAGAAGGATTTAGATCCACTGGTAGAGAGAGAGAGAGAGAGAGAGTGGAAGGATACTGTCAGAATGCCCATAGGATTTAACCTGCTTAAAAGCAGGTGGCACAAATCTGTGCAGAGGGGCACAATTTAAAGGCGATTGCAGATGTTTCATTGGGAAGCTGCAGGAATTCAGCCCATCAGAATGAAGTAAATGCAATATCCAGAGAGAAACCTTGGGCTTTTCTCTGGAGTGATGCAGGAAGCTCATAGAGTGAATGGATTTGAGGCAGAGCTTGGTGGAGGAGCAGGCAGTGCTGAGGAAACACAAGGCTGCTGAAGGACTTGTAGAAAGAGAACGTGCAGAAGGCTGCGGGTGCCTGGAGTGCATGGCCGGGCAGGATGGTGTAGTCTGGAATAATAGGGACCTTTAACATTTAGACAGGGACATTGATGCAAGAAAAATAGTGGGTTTACGGGTGTGAGGGGTGAAAGGTTCAGTTTGTAGTAGGTTTGATCAGTTGTCTTGTGACACCAATACCCCTGAGCAAAAAGCTCTGCAAAAGTTAAGACACCACCCAGGATATCTTAGGTAAAAACCCTCCACCATTGAGAACATTTGCAGGGAACGCTGCTGTCAGAGAGCAGCAGCAATCAAGGATCCACATCACCCGCTCTGTTCTCACTGCTCCCATCAGGAAAGAGGTATAGCCGGGTTCAGGAACAGCTGCTTCCCCTTCACCACCAGACTCAACACACATTCAGGGACCCATTTAAAGACTCTTCCTTTTGCACTTTGAATTTTTTCTCTCTCTATTGCAGTTTGTTTTCATATCCACATTTTCAGAGATTACAAGTAGATGAGTCCAGTTGGGGAAACTTGGTTTTGGTCTATATAATGGTTACATTCATCCCCTTTTATTGTTCATTTATATTAGTGTCTGGGCCCCTATGTGGTCCAAGTACAGTTGACAGACCTTTACCAAAGGGTCACGTTTATGTGATTTTTTTTTCCCGTAGGTAACAGCAGTTCATTTCCACAGCCCAGCGTGCTATCGGACATCCAGTTGATCGTGATACATCTTTTCGCGAAGGCCAGTGCTATTTTTATAAATGAGATTAGATATTTGGTCAAGTTGTCGCTTGTTTCCATGAAGATATTGCTCCAGGTATCACGTGGAGGCCACTCCTGTGATCGTGGTTAATTTTTCTGCGCTTTCTTGCCAAAATGGCCTCACTTTCACGCACGACCACGTAGAAAAGTTTAATGAAGCTCATCATCCCATTGGCCTTCATTTCGGTTGAAGCACTGCATGCAGATTTTACAAAGCTGTCTGAAACCCTTTTTCCACGGGAATCCCAGTTCATTGGCCATGCAGTGTCTCAGGTTAGGAAGCCCTTGGTGCCATTTCCACTGGGACACAAGATTGCTTTTCCACTGAACACAACTCATCCCCGGGGAGCGGAGTGTTCTGCCTTCGACTGGAAACAGGTGATTCTCTGCTGTCTCTGTTCCACTGGTTTTACCACCAGGCCGACATCGGCAAACGCCGAGGATATGAGTAGGGTTAGAGGTGGCGTGAAATGACATCATTTGACACTGGCATTTGGACAGTGTCCCTTTTCCACTGGACCCTGTCCCAGTAAATTCCCGGGATTGGGCATGAGGGGCTGTACTTTTGAAGTTGAAACACTTTGCAGAGCAAAGTCTTGGAATTTAATTTCTTCAACTATGTACGCTATTCTGGCGCTCCATCCTGTAGGATGTAGGTGGTTCCTTTCATTGCACCTGAATCAATCCCTGACTAATCACAGAGCACTTCTGGTGTAGGGATTGCTTCAAGTGGAATTTGAGTTTGGGAGCATTTTGAAAACCACAGGTCTAAGTTATAGGGAAAGGTTAAGCAAGATTTTTATTCTGCGGAGCATAAAAGGTTGAGGTTGGATTGGGTTGAGGTATTTAAAATTATTGGGGTATAGATTTGAGGTGGGTTGAGAGAAAGGGGCAGAAGTTTAGAGGAAATGTGAGGGGGGACTTTCACTCAGAGTGGTGGGTGTGTGGAATGGACTTGCAGATGAAGTGGAGGAGGCAGGCTCAATATTAGCTCTTAAGGAGAAGTTGGATATGTATTTGGACAGGAAAGGAATGGAGGGTCAAGGGGCGAGTGTAGGTCAATGGGATTAGGTAGGACAAAGTGTTCGGCGTGGACTCGAAGGGCAAAGTTGGCCTATTTCGATGCTGTAATAGTTGGAGAGGTAAAACGTGTATGTGAACATTTTGGGTCCAGTGACCATAGATTAGTTTCCAATCAATTATGGATAAGAGTGGGGTCTGCTGCAACAGCACCACTCAATCAATGCACCGGACACAGTTAATCAGGAAAGATGTTTATTCAGACTTGTTCCTCTCTTAGGTCTCTTGCCCACGACCTTACCAGAGAGAGGGGGATCTTTTTCTCTTCTATCCATTAGTGACTGGTGTCATCCTCTGTTCTGCTAATATTTCAAAACAGCACTGAGCCCACGTTAAATGTTCCACTTGAAACTCAAACATGTTACAGACTAAACCAAGCCAGTCATCTTTGCTAAAATTAATGATGAGGGAGAAAATGAAGGGAATAGAAAGCAAGGGAGTAACAGGGAGAGGATGCAGAAAATAATGCAGGCTGAATGAGAGGGGAAAGAAATCAGGCTTCAGATGATTAAGGAAGACGAGGCGAAAGAAGGAGACCCTAGGACACTGCCACCCTATGTTGAGAATGAGGACTCAAAAGATTCTTTGTGGGCAAGGCTATCTGCATGTGCTTCCCAGCAGCCACCGTGACTAGTCCTGCATCTCACTTGATTCAATAAAAGGTGGTTTCAGACTTGGCTCTGACGTAAACAATTTGCTCATTTTCAAACCAACTTTCCTCCCTCCGTCATTGACGGCCGTGACACTGTGCACGAGTGAGGAAGATGGGGTGAAAGATCTTGAACTGAAAGTTACCTGCAGTAATTGGAAACCTGCCTTCAAGAGAGCTTCAATCATGTCAATGTTTCACCAGTTGTTGGACTTTACCAGCGATGAAACAGCGTCCCACTCCCACAGTGTTTCCTGTTACTAACTTGGACAGGAGTAAAAAAATGATTCACACAAAGAATTATAAACCAGGGGAAAGATATACTCTGAAAACAACAAGAAATGTTGTTCATATCCCACTGTGCTCCCGATAGAAGTCAAAATCCAATGGGCTTTATGAACTAAAACACAAATGGAACTTAACCCAAGATTATTCCCCCACCCCCCGTCCTATTAAATGTTGAATCCTGTTGTGTGAAGAAGGAGTTGCCTGGAACGGTAGCCCATCCCAGAAAGCTCACCAGACTTGGACTGCAGATCAACACTTAAGGATGACCAGCCGCAGCTTAATTTAATGCAATGCTTATTCCCCCCCCCCCAGCAAAAATCTTCAGCATTGCTTCATTGAAACTGGTCTAATTCCAAATAAGATCAGCAATGTCTTTTGGACCGAGTACAAAAGAGAGAGAGCTGAGGTACCTTCGAAACCCAGAACCAAATACATGCAGCATTCAGTGGCAGCTCTCCTTGCATCTAATCAAGCACTTTTGAGCCACTATGAACTGTTCCCCAAGAGAATTCATCCAACCATCCATGAGTGCATTCCTGTCAACTCGAAAGCCGAGAGGGGATTTGGTAGAGTATTTAAAATTACAAGAAGGATGGATAGAGTTGATGTGGATAGGCAATTCCATTGCAAGTGGGAGAGATTGAAACAAGAGGTCTTGAGTTAAGAGGCAAAAGTTTTGAAGTAACGTGAGGGGGAACTTCTTGACTCAATGGTGGCTGAGTGGAGTGAGCTTCCGGGAGAAATAGTGGCAGCAGGGTCCATTTTGTCATTTAAGAGAAAATTGGAGGGGTGGGGAATGCAGAGAGGTGGTACTGGAGGAGAGTATTTAGTTCAGAGCAGACGAGAAAGGCCAAATGACCTGTTTCTGTGCTGTAATTGTTCTAGGGGTAAAATGTGTGGCAGTAACTTGGAAGCTCAACATGAACCTTCCGACTCCTAAAATCAAGAAATTTAAGATGTTAGATTTTATTTGAAAGGTTTGGTAAATTTTTATAAATACTATCCAGATGTTTTTTCTTTTTTTCTTTACATCAGGAAAAATTAAATGAAATGGTTCTTGCAGTCAAGAGCAAGAGAATTCCTCCAATCCAGCCCTTGCCCACAAACACCCCCCCCCCCCCCCCCCATTCTGGGATCAACCCATCAGCAGCGTCCACTTCAGAGACAAACCTCAGGCACAAACATCCCAAAACCATCATCCCAAGACAAGGGGTTAATTTTTTAAATCACTATGCATTCATTTGATGTTATTTCAAATAAAAAATTAGTTTTTAATGCATATGTGAAATTAAATAATTTAAAAAAAAAATAAGATGAATGAAGAATTATTTCAGGAATTATCAATCATCCACTACTCCCATTAACCCCAGACACCAGTACTGAATGAAAAACTAAACTGGCCAGATTGACTGAGTAAACACAGCTAAAATTGGCCAAAAGGTGCTGATGCCATCATTGATTTAAATGCAAGAGACACTGAGGACTGCATTGGGACAGAGATGGTCCATGGACAGCCAATACGGATGCCTTGGGGAACAAAGCCCGCACTGCCAGTTGGGATGAATTAGATTATGACAAGCAAATATTAGATACCCCCCCCCCCCCCCACAGAGAGACCCAGCCTTGATTTTCATTTTTTATATTGATAGAGAGATCCCAGACATCACCAAATGTACCGAGACCCCACCGCATGTTATCAGTTAAAGGCAACGTATTCCTCTCTAATGGAACTTTTACTACCTCTATTACAGGAAACATCCTCCCTGCCTCATTTGCCATTGGAACGTTAGGCCCGCTTGTCGTCACAAGGCCAGAAAACGCTTGAGTCAGAATACTGATCATCGTTTGAGGAGTGACGAAGGAATTTGTGAGCACGATAAGAATCCTGTTTCACTCTGGTCTGAGATTGGATGGTGAGTCCTTAGCTACACATCCCTGCAACACACTCTCCTTCGCCAACAACTGCCTCACACTCCTATTCACCCCACCAGCTCTGTGCATTCCCCCTCATTCACCTGCGATTTTCCCCCCCACAAACCCCTGTTAACCTGCCACCTCCACTGAAGAGTGGGTGAACACACAAACCCCTTACAGACGGGGCCAGATTTGATCCAGAGTCATTGACTTAACAGGACCATAACACCACCTGTGGCATAAATATTCCCAAACCAATGCTCTAGGGCACTGGGAGAGCAAACAGCTCAAATTCTGCATTTGAGAAGTTTGAACTGCTGCACAACCATCAGGATCAAAGAAAACCCTAGTTTGCTTAGTTTTCAGCTGTCATAGACCACAAAAGGCTTCCAAACCAAAATTCAAAAGACAAGCCCCACAAACAAACAAATCTCTCATAAAGCTCTAACACTCCCCTATCTAGAGGTATCATCTCCTCAAACATCTCAATGCCACAGGTGAGAAAACTGTTTTAACTCCCACTCCAAATTAAAAAGGTGCTATTCCCTTAATTGCAGCTCTCTTGAAGGGCGGAGATGGGCCTTGTTTAAAGGGCCAGCCACAATTTACTGAGATATTTCACACCTGAATTAATTGTCCTCCTGATTCCAGCTCAGGGTTTAAAACAGCCCCACTCTAGTCACTTGCAGGTTTCAGGCAGAGATGAGGTGATGCTGCCATCAGAGGAAGGTAGGAAGCCTGGTTTTACTGTGGCTGCTTTTTCTGGGGTGGTTCTTTGAGTTGTTGGGGTGAAAGGAATCCGGTGTTTGTGGGTCGTTTGCAAACTGGTGTTCCATGTGGTTCGTGGGTATTGAGCCAGAGAAATGTGTTGTTTTAATGTGTGTGGTTTACGGTGCCTGCAACTTTAGCTCTTGTCTTTGGATGATGGTTTTGGGATGTTTGTGCCTGAGGTTTGGCTCTGAAGTTGTCGGACTCTGGCTTTCCCTTACTCTTAATTTAGTCTGTATGTGGTCTGAGTCCAGCGTGTTCTTTGAATGAAGTGATAGGAGAAGGTATTCGGTTCAACAGTCAATTTATTACCCAGCACAAGAATAAAACTTAACAGAGCTCTGGGTCAGTCGTTAGTTCATAGGTCACCTGCACAGTGAGCTATTCCCCAAGACTGACCCCTATTGTCCAGTTGGCTCAGTTTATATAGATCAACCTTATCATACAGAACAAAAGTTGGCTTCCTTTGCTAGATCTTTTTGCATAAGGGTTATCACAAGTCATCTCCTGTTTTGCAGATATCTGGGGTGTAGCGCTCCCATCTTAATCCTCCAGGCCAGACTATCCTGTTGTTTTGATCAGAAATTAATTCATCACCAGATATTTCTAATCACCATTCTGTTCCTGTCTGGCCAATTTCTGCTGTTCTCTTTAACACCTCCTCATGCCTTAATCTTCCTCCTAGACTGGTTTTCCATTCCCTTGGTTTCTTGCAGGCCATTCTTTGTTCTGGTCTGGCCTGTGTCTCCTGTGCTACTCACCACCTCCTTCAGTTGGAGCTTTCCTCCTAAATCATTTTATGAATTTCCTCTCCCTGTATTTGGGAGCAGACAATTTTGCTCAGCCAACTTCGCTCCATGCTGTGATTGCCACTTAATCACATTCCTCTTTTTCCCTGAACCATGCAGTACATATCAACTTATTAATTAATCATTTCTTTCATAATGTTTGAACCCCTAGATTCCAACAAAGTGTAGGCTGCTGATGGTTTGATCCCAGAATTGGGGTGGGGAGGGGGGCGGGGGTGTTATTTGTGGGCAAGGGCTGGTTTGGAGGCTGCAGGGAATTCTTTTGCTCTTGACTGTAAGAAGCATTTCATTTAATTTTTACTGATGTAACCATCTTACCTTACGTGTGTGTAATATTGCACTATGTTACAGGACAGTCAGTCGAATTTTGATCTTGGCATGTTTAACAGAAAATGACAGTGACCCAGGTTCAAATCTGTCCCTTGTGTCAGGATTTTCCCCCCATCACCTTTTACAAAATGGCAAGGTGAACAGAGGCATTTGTGTGGGTCAGGGTTTTTTTTTTAATTAATTTTTAAGAGTTAGTTATATTCTTGTTAATTTTACAAGAATATAATTCAAATCCCGATACATGTGGTTGATTAATACAAATTGAGATCTACCCAGACCCACCCTCTCCACATCCCATATGAGGGACCAGAGATCTTCAACAGATGTTTTATTTAACCATAATATTGTGAATATTTCAAAACCTCACTTCAACCCACCTTTAGGAAATGTGGGCTCCAAAGATAGAATGTTCATCTCGTGAACGATACATTATTTTCTTGTGGTGAACAGTTCCGAACCTCAGCCAGTTTGCAAGATATGGCCACGCACTTTCTAGCTGTACAATTTGCAGCAATTTAAACCTGGTAAATATTCAGTTCTAATTTAAATTTAATTCCTTAACATCTCTTTCTCATGGATCCTGTGGGAATTTTTAAAAAAATACTTATTTCAACCAAGCTGCCCAACTTTAGGACATTGCCAAGTCAAATGCAGAAAAGTACAAATGACTTGGTAACATTTGAAACAAATCCGATTCCATGTATTTTCTTTTGAGGTGTCTGGTGAATAAAATTGTATTGAACCAGTCTATCTCATTTATAACGATCAGTCCATTTTCTATGTTCAAATCTCCATCCCATCTTTGCCTCAGTTTATGAATTCCTAATTTCTCAGCTTTTGCAGTCATTTCTACATTACTGAATAAATTTATATTCCCATGACCTGTTTCAGATGGTCAGGGCTTGTTATGACCTGTTACTGTTCTATCTGCCACTGTATTTTACATTTTGCATATCCTCTTCCTAAAGACAAGGAAAGGACTTCTTGTTGGTCATCTAATCTCATGTACCAGTTAGGGTGAGGGAACACAAAAAAATCAACAGGAGTCTGGGAGAGTTGCTCACAGTTCACGTTAGTAATCATTCTCTCCCTGCCTGATTTCTGGTTTCCAATTTACCCAAATGTCTTAATTTCATAGCAGTCTTAAATTCTTCACTTCAAAGCAGAAACAATACCATTCAGGGTCTGAGTGGTGCTGGGGGCTTATTGCAGCCTTTGGATCAGGTCTAACAATTTGCACCATTGTTTTGAAGATCAGGCAGGCATTTGGATATGTATGGCTCAGTAGAGGAGGTGAGAATTGATCCCTGTCTGGAATGTGCTTTTTAACTCTCTTTCCCAGCTTTCTGGCAAAGTCTGTGTGATGGTTTCTTCATCATAATTCCCAGAAGAAGATATTCTACAGCTAATATTCCACACACTTCACCAAATGAGGCTAGTTGTGGGAAAAAGAAGTTCCTGTCTGTTTGGATGGACAGTTTAAGGGTGAAAAAATGACCTGATGTCCACATATAGTAACTCAACCAAATTCTGTAAGGACACAAATGCTGGAGAAGCTCATCTGATCAAGCAGTGAACCTTTATAGAGTACAGATACTCGTAGCCCTGTTAAAAGGCACAAGCCTGAAACACTGGTTGTGTATCTTTTTTTAAACTTTATTTATGAACATATAAAATACATAGTAAACAAAATAAACCAACCTCCCAAAAAAAACTATATTCCATCCCCCCTCCCCATAATTACCCCCCCCAAACTCCCTCGACTGAGGGAGAGAAAAATCATATCAATTCGTTGCGGCAGAATGAAAACACCAAACCTAATTTTCCACGTCATCGCAATGCATTTACTGGCCACTGCTAATACTAACTGAATAACCTCAATTTGAGGTTTATCCATTCTTAATCCCGTTGATCAAGTTGTAATATACCGCATTAGAAAAAGCAGTGGATCGAACATAAAAAGAGTTTCTTTAAAGTAGTTTCAAATAAATCCTCAAAGGCTTAACTTTATCACACAACCAGACAGACAAAAAAAAGTATTAATTTGAATCCCACAATGAAAACATTAGTCTGAATTACTAAATCCTTATCTTTTTTTCCTGGAGTTAAATACAACTGATGTAAAAAAAAATTATAATTCACCCAATTATATCACACATTCATCAATTTAATCCACCATCTTCACACATAGTAAGTAGTCCGTTCTTCTTGGGTTAATTCTAAAGAAGAATCTCTCATTTAATCTAAAGTTGGTTTAGCCATTTTCTGTTGTCACAATCATTTCTGAAATAGATCCCTTTTTTTGCCCCATTTACAATTTTCAATTTTAGTTAACTTGGGTATCTTCAATTCTCGCCCAAATCCACCTGTGACAGCACTTACATGGAATGACACCCGTTTACCATGTCCCTCTGTTCAACCTCACTCCTCAGTGCCCGACCGTTCACCGTGTCTATCTTTTCTTGGTTTGCCCTTCAAAATGTGACACCTCACACTTGTCTGCATTAAATTCCATCTGCCCTTTCTCCAGCTGGTCCAGATCCTTCTGCAAGATTTCTTGGCTGTCCACAACTCCTCCGTTCTTGGTGTCACCTGCCAACTTGCTAATCCAATTCACCACATTATTGTTCCAGCACCTATCCCTGAGGCACATCTCTCATCACAGGCCTCCAGTCTGAAGAGCAATTGGTCTCACCAACTCACTGGCTTCTCCTGCACAGCCGTTGTTTCACATCCAAAATACAGAGGACATATGGATGGATGTTAAAATTCTCAAAGGTACATTAGTTAAAATGGTGTCAAATCACAAGGAACAGAAGTTGGCCATTCAGCCCACTGTGTCTGCTATCCCCTGATCTAAACAGTTCTCGCCTCTCATTCCAAGTTACGGCTTTTTCCCCTGATCCCTTGATACCCTGACTCATTAAACATCTATTAATTCCGCCCCCCCCCCCACCACTTAAACTCTCTCAACAATCCAGCAACAAATTCCATGACCTTCTGGTGAAATAAATTTCTCATCTGCTTTAAATAGGTACCTTCCAATTCTAAGACAATGTCTTTTTATCCAAGGGAAACATTATTCACATCTACTGTCCAATCCTTTCAGCGTTGGAAATGTTTCTGAAATCTCCTCTCCTTCTTCTATACTCCAATGAAGAGTGGAGATATATCATCCTGGTAAATCTCTGCTCTCTCTCCAACATCAGCGCATCCTTTTTAAGATAGACTTCGCAGTTCTCCAAATGAGGTCTCTCCCATGCCCCATCAACACCTCCCTACCCTTGAAACAAAGGCCAACATAGAATTTGCTTTCTTTTCCTGCCGATCCAACCTGGTGGTTACCAACTCACTATGTTTTCCTGAACGAGAACCCCCCCAAGTCCCTTGACACTTGAAATAATTACATGTAATTTACGTAACAAATTTGAAATTTTTGGAAAGATTTGGGAATCCTATTTATAAACTGTAGGAATTAAGTTGTAATCGCCCAACCTGAACCTTCTGACTCCTAAAATCAAGAAAATTTGTTAGATTTTATTTGATAGTTTTTTAGTAATTTTTTTATAAATACTTTCCAGATGTTATCTTTCTTTTCTATTGGGTTGTTGGGCAGGGGGAATAAAAAAAATGCTATGTATTAATTTTTCATTATCTTTGAATGAGAAATTTACGTACGCATTTAATGCATGTGAAATTAAAATTTTCAAAGAAAAGCTTAACATAACGTTATACATTTTGCTTATTTTCAAGTTGTGGAGAGTGAGGAGGGTTTTCATGGATTACAAAAGGATTTGGACTGTTTGGAAAGATGGCAGATGGAGTTTAATGTAGGTAAGTGTGAGGTGCTTTATGTTGGGAAGAATAGCCAAAACGTATGCAGTGAAGGGGAGGGCATTGAGTAACAGAGGGATCTTGGAGGAATGGTTCAATAGACAATAAGAGTTGGAGTAGGCCCTTCGGCCTGTCGAGCCAGCACCGCCATTTTACAGATCATGGCTGATCACTACTATCAGTACCCCTTTCCAGCCTTATCCCCATAACCCTTAACTCCTTTGCCCACTAGAGTCTTTTCTAACTCTCTTTTGAACATAATTAGCGAATCTGCCTCTACCACCCTCTGTGGCAGAGCATTCCACAGATTCACACCTCTCTGGGTAAAAAAATGTTTTCTCATCTCCGTCCTAAAGGACCTACCCTGTATTCTTAAACTATGCCCTCTAGTCCTCGTCTCCCCCATCACTGGGAACAAGTAATCCGACTTCACCCTGTCTGTGCCCCTGATAATTTTGTATACCTCAATCATGTCCCCCCTCATCCTTCTAAACTCCATCGGATACAAGTCCAATTTTCTAGCCTTTCAGCATATGTCAACCCCGCCATCCCTGGAACTAACCTTGTAAATCCTCTATAGCTAGTATGTCCTTCCTCAAAATTGGAGACCAGAACTGGACACAATACTCCAGGTGGGGTCTCACCAGGGCCCTGCAGAACTGCAGAAGGGCGTCTCTGTTCCTATACTCCAATCCCCTCTTTATGAAAGCCAACATGCCATTTTCCTTCTTCACAGCTTTCTGAACGTGCATGTTAGCCTTCAGTGACCGGTGAACAAGTACACCCAGATCCATTTGCTCCTTCCCATTCCCTAGCCTGTCTCCATTTAAATAATACTCACCTTTCCTATTATTGCCCCCAAAATGGATAACCTCACATTTGCTCACATTGAACGTCATCTTCCATTCAGCAGCCCACACCCCCAACCAGTCCAAGTCCCTCTGCATTTTCCTGACATCCTCCTCACACCCCACACCGCCACCCAGTTTAGTGTCATCTGCAAATCTGCTCATGTTATTAATAATCCGCTCATCCAAATCATTTACATAAATTACAAACAACTGAGGACCCAATACCGATCCCTGCGGCACTCCACTCGTCACATGCTGCCATCCTGAAAAAGACCCGCTTACTCCAACCCTTTATTTCCTATTTCTTAACCAATTTCCTATCCATGTCAGCACCTTACCTCCAATACCATGCTCCCTGATCTTGCCCACTAGTCTCCCGTGTGGTACCTTATTAAAGGCCTTCTGGAAGTCCAAATACACCACATCCACTGGCTCTCCCAAGTCCACCCACTTTGTCACATCCTCGAAAAATTCCAGAAGGTTAGTCAAGCATGACTTACCCTTAAGGAATCCATGCTGACTAGCCCTTATACTATTTCTGCCTAAGTGTTCTGCTATTACTCCTTTTATGATAGATTCCAATATCTTCCCCACCACTGACATCAGGCTGACCGGTCTATAATTTCCCGTTTTCTCCCTCCCTCCCTTCTTAAAAATCGGCACCACATCAGCCACTCTCCAATCCTCAGGGACCTCCCCCGAATCTATGGAACTTTGGAAAATGTCGACCAGTGCCTCCACAATTTCCATAGCAACTTCTGGGATGCAGCCCATCAGGCCCTGGGGATTTATCAGCCCTCAGTCCCAACAATTTACTCACAACCTCCTGCTTCTAGATCCGGATATCCATTAGATCCCCTACTACCCCAGTAAAGATCCCCAAGTCTCTTGACTTATATCCTCCTTGGTGAAGACAGATGCAAAGTATTTGTTAAATTCCTCAGCCAACTCCTTGTTTCCGGTAATAATTCCAGCCTTTTCCATTCTTAATGGACCAATTTTAAACCGAACCAATTTCTTCCTCTTCACATATTTAAAAAAGCTTTTGCTATCCTCCATTATATTATTTGCTAATTTCCTCTCGTACTTCATTTTCCCCTCTCTTATGACTTTCTTAGTTACCCTCTGATGCTCTTTGAAGGTTTCCCAATCCTCTAGCTTCCCACTCCGCTTCGCTCTCTTATACTTACTCCCTTTGGATTTGATAGTGCACTTGATTTCATTAGTTAGCCACGGCTGCCATTTGCATCTCCTAGAGCCTTTCCTCCACTTTGGAATAAATTTGTCTTGAATCCTGTAAAAAATGTCCAAAAATACCTGCCATTTTCCCCAGTTGTCCTCCCAGCTAGTGTAACTTTCCATTTTATTTTGGCTAGCTCCTCCCTCATAGCTGCATAATCCCCTTTATTTAACTGCAGTACAGATGCTTCCGACTTCCTTTCCTTTTCCCTTTCTAATTGCAGCTCAAAAGTAACCATACCATGGTCACTATTCCCTATGGCTCCCCTACATCGAGGTCACTTATTAACTCTGCGTCGCTGCACAGCACCAAGTCCAGAATCGACTTCCCCCTGGTAGGTTCCTCCACTAGCTGCTCCAAGAAAGTATCTCGTAGACATTCAATAAACTCACTGTCTTGTGTTCCTGCCCCCGTCTGATTATCCCAGTCCACCTTCATGTTGAAGTCCCCCATAACTACCGTATTGCTACCACTTTGACATGCCACTCTTAATTCCTGATTTATACTGCCACCGATATCTGAGCTACTTTTCGGAGGCCTGTAAATGACCCCCATTATGCTCCTCACGCCTTTACAATTTCTTAATTCTATCCAAACAGACTCTACCCACCTGTTTCAATGTCTTTCCTTTCAAACGCCTGAATTTCATTTCTTACCAACAGAGCTACCCCACCCCCTCTTCCCAAGTTTCTGTCTTTTCTATAGGACGTGTACCCGGGAACATTGATTTCCCAAACCATTTGTGGGAATTCGGTCGTGTCCACAGGAAAAAGGGAATCTAAGGGTTGGATGTGATGTCGTGTATGTTCTCTGCCAATCAATGGGAAATCTCCAAATCTTCAATCTTGGTGCAAGAGCCCACGAGGTACAAAGCAACCATCTCCTGTCCAAGCTGCAGATTGCAAGGGCTGTAAAGTGCTGCCACCGCCTGTTCACACCGAGTACTGCATGCATGAAGCGAGAGGGAGAGAGAGAGAGAGAGAGAGATCTAGGTATAATACCACCACCTGGTGTCCGGACTCGCGAACTACAGGATACATTATTTTTATTTTTCATGGGAGTGTTGGAGAATGAGAGGAGACTTGATTAAGGTTAACAAAATAGAGCAAGATGGATAATATGGAGCTCCAATGAACAGGGAGGTCTCACCTGTGAAGGAGCAAGTGTGAGATCTCCCAGTTCATTCTTGCTCGGGCAGTGGTGGCCAATTCAAGACAGCTCCAATTAGGGGAAGAGAATATGCTGTTTCAGGTCATGGGTTTGAAACGGTTTCCCCAGTTGTGCCATTCAGACTCAAGAGAGCAGATGCTTGCAGACAGGAAGGAAACCTAGTTTTATTGTGGAGAATTGCTTGTTTTTCGGGGTGAAGGTTGTTTGTGGTCTGAGATTCCTAAATACTTTACAATGGAAGCAGCACTTTTCCTTGTGCCTGATTGCTACATCGCGGGTAAAATGTCTCAAATCTATCACTCAGCCAGTACTGTTGGTCATTGATTTGGAGAGAGAGTGATGGCTTGGCAATATTTATAGCATGGTGAGTCCAAAGCTCTCAAAGTGACAGTGTGGAAGGAGTTTGTCTGTTCTTTGTGTTTTCTGCCACCCTTGAGAACTTAAAAAGTGTCCGTGAATTGTGGTATTGGTGAGACACAAGCTTGTTTTGCCCTCATTTTGTTCTGTATGTCTATAAAGTTTCAGTTTAGGGATAAAATGTCCAGACACTGTTCTGTTCAAAAGTCTAGTAACCAAATCAGATTCTCCCGAGTTCTTGTCATGGATATGCATCAAGAAGCCTGTTTTGCAGCAGTCGTGTTGCATTAGAGGTGCACATACAATTTTCAAAAATAATGAGTTTGAAACCAGAAAAAGATCAGGTCGTGCCCAAAGGTTCATCCGTGCTGTTGAATTGAATTGATGCCCCCAGGTCCAGAATGTGCACTTCCACCCCATGGTCTTGAGCTTCCCAAATCGCCAATGAACTTACGGCCCCCTTGAGCTGTGGAGTGTGGGAGGAAATCCACACAGACACCAAGAGGATGTAGAAACTTCTTGCAGTCAGTGCTGACTTGATCCTGGGGTGACTCGTGCTGGAGAGGTGGGACTACTGTCCTGCCTTCACCTTGTGATGGCTGATTTTTGTCTGATGGTGGATGGAGGTCTGACATGATATTCCCTTGGCCTTGAGGGAAAGAAGAGTAGAAATTGCAAGGGCTCTGACAGAAATATTTAAAACCTGTTTATCCACGGGTGAGGTGCCAGAGGAATGGAGGTAATCTAATGTTCCTTTGTTTAAAAACGGCTTCAAAAGCCAACCAGGTGAGCCGGACAAAATAGGTAAATTATTGGAGGGTAATCAGAGAGTACCTCGAAAAGAATCTGTTCAAATAGCTGGCCTTGATCAACCATAGCTTAGAATACGGGAGTCGGGCAGTGAGGTTGAGACTAGACAAGATATTGGTGAGGCCCTGTTGAGAGTACTGTGTACACTTCTGGTCACCAAATGAGAGGAAAGCTATCAACAAAGTAGAGAGGGTGCAGAGAAGATTTAAGTCAATGTTACCTGGATATCAGCAACTAGATTACAAAGAAAGATTCAGCAAATGAAGTCTTTATTCTATGGATTGTAGATGGTTGAGAGGGGATTTGATCGAGGTCTTTAAAATTACTAGGAGGATAGAACAAATTGATGTGGATAGACTTTTTTCATTGCGGGAGCAGAGATTGAATCAGGAGGTAAAAGTTTGGAAGTAACATGAGGGGGAACTTCTTTACTCAGAGTGGTGGCTGAGTGGAGTGAGCTTCCGGGAGAAATAGTGGCGGCAGGGTCCATGTTGTCATTTCAGGGAAAATTGGAGGGGAGGGGAATGCAGAGAGGTGGTACGAGAGGAGAGTATTTAGTTCAGTGCAGACAAGAAGGGCCAAGTGACCTGTTTCTGTGCTGTAATTGTTATAGGGTTAAAATGTGTGGCAGTAACTTGGAAGTCCGATGCGTATTTGGGAATGGGTCGATGGCCACACTGAAATAGGCCGTTGATTCCCACTTGAAATAATTGCATCGAATTCACGGAACAAATTTGAATTTCTCTTTTGAAGATTTGGGATGTGTATTTACCAATTGTCGGAATTAAGTTTTAACCACCCAACACGAACTTTCTGACTCCTAAAACCAAGAAAACCATGAT
>NW_027212176.1:0-60292 GCF_036971445.1 Narcine bancroftii | reverse complement strand
TATGTAATCATCCTCTGTGCCTCCACCAATAATTCCCCACCCTCCCTCCTCCCTGCACTCCCCCTCACCTCTGCCCCCACTCATCCCCTTCATTAACCTCCCTCCCTATACCCCTCTCCTTCCCAGCCCCTCATTGACCCCCTCTGCCTCCTCAACTCAGATCACCAAGGTCTCTTTCACCTCCTTCCCCAACGGACACCACTTCTCCTGCAGAGCCAACAGCTTCTATCCCCAGGCCATTGAGGTGACCCTGATGCATGACGACCGTGTCCTGGGAGAGACCCAGTCCCATGGAGTCCTTCCCAACAATAACAGCACCTACCAGCTGACCAAGAGAGTGGAGATGGAACCCTCTCACCTGCCCAGTTCACCTGTCAGGTCGAGCACCGAGGTCTGGATGAGCCCCTCATTCTGCTCCTGGGTAAGAGGCACTCGATGACGGCAGTGTGGGGAGGAGGGGTTGGTCAGATCAGGCGAGGAAGGAGGGAGGTGACAGACCAAGAGGGGGGTGATAGAGGGAGGGAGGGGACAGACCAGGAGAGGGGGGGAAGAGAGTTCTCAGACCAGGATTGGGGGAGGAGGGAGGGAGGGAGGAGAGAGATGAGGGAAGGGGGTAGGAAAGACAGGGAGGGATGGAGGGATGAGGGACCGGGAGAGGAGGGAGGATAGACCAGGAGAATGGGGAGGGAGGGGACAGACCAGGAGAATTGGGAGAGGGGACTGATCAGACCAGGAGGGTTAGAGGGGTTTGGCCAGGAGAGGAGGGAGGGGTCGGACCAGAAGAGGATGGAGGGGGTGGAGGGAGGGAAGAGACCAGGAGAGTGGGGGAAGGAAGGAGGAGAGAGACCGAGAGGAGAGGAGGGGGAAGGAAGGAGGAGAGAGACCGAGAGGAGAGGAGGGGAGAGATGGGTACAGACCAGGAGAGGAGGGAGGGAGGGAAGAGACCAGGAGAGGGGGGGGGAGGGGGAAGGAGGGAGGAGAGAGACCAAGAGAGGAGAGGAGGGAGGGTGGGGTCAGTATACTGGGGAAGAAGGGAAGGTCGGATCCATATCCTGGTAAGGGTGGGCCTGAGTTCCAGGAGGTGAGAACGAGGGGTACTTAGTGTTTGCCATGTGGGGCGGTGCATGGAATAACCAGGAGTTCTGCGAACTCTGTCCCACATCTGACTATTCCTCTAAATTCTGACAGATCAGACATCCAGACATAGAGATGTGGTCATTGTTATTCTCTTCCTGGTCTTGCTGTTCATGGCCATTGGAATATGTTACCACACATTTGCAGGTGGTTGCAATTATTGGAGGAAGAAGAAAGAGGAGAGGTAGGACTGGAGGGGGAATGATCACATCTGCCCCCCGCCCCCGCCCGGAGCAACACATTGGATGTGACTGGTCCCCATCACAACTCCCCCTGGACACAGCCACCTCCTGTCGACTGGATGCAGGAATTCCAGTCCTAGTCTTCAATGGAGCTGATGTTTCTCCCATGGTGGTGGTGGGGTGCAGGACTGGGGGAGGTGGGGGTGGTCATGTGAGATATGTCAATGATGGGGTTCCCCTGAATTTTATTCCCAGTCCAGGTGGTGGGAGTGGGGGGTCTGTAGGTTTTTGTCCTGGTCATTGGAGGGGGTCTGTAGGTTTTATTCCCAGCCCAGGGGGCAGTGGGCACTGTGGATTTTAATCCTTGTTGGGGGAGGGGTCTGAAGGTTTTATTCCGTGGGGGTGGGTGGTCTGTGGGTTTTAATTTATGTTGAGGGCGGCTCTGTGGGTTTTAATCCGGTGTGGGGATGTCCATGGGTTTTATTCTGTCTGGGGGGGAAGGGTCTGAAGTTTTTATTCTGTGCGGGGAGGGGAAAGGTCTGTGGGTTTTATTCTGGTGGGGGTGGGGTTACCACTGGTATTTAAGTGGGTTTGAATTGCTCACTAACCACTCCCCCATTCTCTCCCCCCCCCCCCCCACCCCCACCCAGACAGACCCTCTGAATCACTCAACCACCTACGCTGGAGCTAAGATGAACAGTAGGGTGATGATGTCAGGAGGGGGGTCAGGTTGAGGGGTGATCTGGAGCAGGGCTGGCCAAACCGATGCCCTTTGATATGTAATGTGTGGCTGGAGGAGATCCCAGCACTCCCAAAGCTGCCCCAGGAAACTCCAAATCCCTGCAGCGAACTGGGATTCCCTGCTAGTGCGTTGGGCCGATGGCTGGATCTGTCCACATATAACCCCAATTTCCTGTCTAAACCCAGAACCCTTCCGAAGACCACTGTGAGACCCTACTCTTAGTTGTAAGCTAATAAAAGGGTTCTCCCTCCAGTCGTGAGAGGTTTTATTCACTGCTACACAGCCAGGCCAGAGGGTCCCAGGAGCCTGCTTCCACATTCAGTGAGATGACAGCTGATGTGGCCATGAACCCAGAGCCACCTTCCCCCACTATGCAAAAATCTGTTTCACTGTATCTTAAATGTACAGTGTCTTCCATAATGTTTGGGGCAAGGACACTTTTTTTTCCCATACTCCAACCACAGTTTTAAATTTGTAATCACACAATTCACCTATGATTAAAGTGCACGTTCCAGATTTTGGTTGGGACCATGTCAAAATTACAACACGTTTTATACACATTCCCCTCAGTCCAAAGGACCATAGCAATAGTATGTATATGAAAGCAGTCATGTTTCGTACGATGTTGCAAATCCCTGCCTGCAATGAATGACTGGTTGAAGTCTGTGATTCATAGTTTTCACAGATTTAACAAATCCAATAAGCAATGCAAAGCCATTCACGTACATATGTACACCCAAAGTCCATATTTGTCCCCACCAACCACAGCAAATACATTCCAAACACTTACCTCAATCCCACTCATGAGGCACACGACTTGTAATGAAAAAAATCACAATGGTAACACCATTCAAAGAAAATACTAAAGAGAAAAGAAATTCAAAAGTAAAAGAAAACTAAGGACCTGAAAAGAAAAGGGCAGGTGCATCATCCGCACAAAGTGAGATAATTTAACCTTATCACTATTTGAAAGACGGTGGCGGGGGGGTGGGTGGGGGGGGGGGGGGGGGGGAGGGAACTCAGTCTATCTAAGAACCAGTGCATTGCAAGTAAGGTTGCCTTTCTCTACCAAATGTGCTGTTTCCTCCGTAGGTTAGATGTGATTTTTCTCCAAGGGAATGCAACTTTGCATTTCCGTATTCCATCGTGTGGTATTTAGCTGGGAGTCGGACTTCCACAAAACCGTGACCTTCACAAACAAAAATTTGGAACTTAGTCAGTCTAAACTGCACTTCTCCCATATTTGCCAGAGGAACAGCTCCGGGTCACGTGGAAAACCCACTCTTCTAATTTTTTTTACAATATCCCCTAAGTTGTTCGTTCTCAAACTTTTCTTTCCACTCACGTCCCACTGTAAGTAATCCCTTACTAATCACAGAGCACTGACGGCATAGGAATTACTTACAGTGGAATGTGTGTGGAAAGAAAAAGGTTGAGAATCACTGTTTTAATCATCCCTCATTGACTCATTATGTGCAGGGTTTCAGAACTCCAAATGAAATGGGTCAATTACAATTTTTCTCAAGCGAAATATTTCAGTAACAGTTGAGTCTAGAGCAGTGATTCCCAACCTTCCCACTCACATCCACCTTAAGCAATCCTTACTAATCACAGAGCACCCATGGCCTAGGGATTACTTAAAGTGGGATGTGAGTGGGAAGGGAAGGTTGAGAACCACTGGACTCCGTGAGATGCTGTGATTGCAGTGAAAATACTGGAGGAGCCCAGCAGGTCTAGCAGCGTCCATAGAGTTAAGATGGTATTTGGAAATGAGCTCTTGGTTTCCATTGGAAAAGATAACAATCTTGTAATAACTATTCTTTTTTTGTTAAACTTGGAGCCTGTATTTGGAAAGTATGGGGTTGAATTATTAATCTTTCCATGCATCCATGGTGTTGCTCCAAATCATGGGCAAATAACTGATTGAGAGTTTTATATTATTTGATCTCTTCTTTTCTTCATTGGGGTAGTTTAGAGGGGGGGGTGTTATGTGGTATTATTTACAGCAACATCATGTACGTATTTTATTTTTCCTTCAGTTGTATTTTTTATTCTATGTCTTACCATGATTAACAAATAAAATTATCAAAAAAAAATCTTATTTGCAGATAAAGGAAAAATGTCATGTTGAAAAAATTATACTTGTTTCTCAATCGCTCAAATGACATAAGTCGCCTCCACCCACCCCCCACCTTTGTGGCAATCCTCGATACACCTGACTCCCCCCCCCCCACCCCTCAGGCACCAGGTGTCCAGGACTTTATTTCCCAGAGTCAAGGGTACTAAATTATTCTGAGTCGGGCATTTTGAGGGGATATCCCCACCTTCCATCCAATACCTTTTCCACGTCTGAAGTAAGTTTTAAAATGGGGGTTATCCGTTTTCTTTAAGAGTTAACGAATGCAGCCCAATCTGCGTCCACACTGGGGCCCCCTTCTCCTTCAAATAGCGAGGCGATAAATCTCACTTGGAATCCCCATAATACTTTTGATAGCCAGGTCATTTTAATTCCCCAAATTATAATCCCATGTTAACTTTTCCATGGAGATTCTAGCCACTTTCCCGTTCCAAAGAAACTTCCTGACACACTCGTTGAGGACCTTAAAAAAAATCCCTGAGGCAATGCAATGGGTAGGATATTGAAATCAGCTTCATTTTGACACAGTTGACTCTGCCCATGAATGTAATGGGCAAAGTCTTCCAGCTGACCTGGTCTTTCTCAATGCTCCGGAACAAAGTGATAAAATTAAGCTTGTACAAATTACATAAGTCCTTAACTAATTTGACCCCAAAGTACTTTCTCCTTTCCCTCAGCCACTCAAACTCACTGTCACATTCATCCTGATCGTAATCCCCATTTGTTAGAAGCATAAACTCAACCTTATTCAGATTTACTCTGTATCCAATATTGGCCAGGCTGGTCCTCAGCCTGGCCAATAACCCCCCCCCCCCCACCCAAACCTCAGATTCATTAATACATCATCAACAAAAAGGCTGAATTTTGTATTCCACCGGCCTACCTTCAACCCCCTTATGACTGGATCCTGCCAAATGGGCTCTCCCAGTGGCTCTATAGCCTGTATGAATAGCGCCCGGGACAAAGGACAACCTTGCCTACTTGACCCATTCAAGGAAAATGCTGAAGATATCTGCCCATTTGTAATAATTTTGGCTTGAAGTTTATGATAAAGAGCCTTAACTCAATTGTTAAATGGTGTGTCCCAATCTGAATTTCTGCAGCACCTTGAACAGAAAATCCCACTCTAGTCTGTTGAAGGCCTTCTCTGCATCCAAAGCTATGGTCACTCCTGGGTCCGTCCTTGATTGTGCTAGATGTACAATGCTTAGCTGTCTAGCTATGTTTTCTATGAAACCAACCTAATCTGGGTTTGTTATCTTCGGCCGGTGTTTCAACAGCCTGTTTGCCAATGCTTTTGCGATTATTTTATAATCGGCATTCAGCAATGTAATAGGCCTTTATGAGGCAGGTTTCAGGGGATCCCTGTCTTTTATCTGTATAACCATAATGATTGCTCTTGTGAAAGATTCCGGGAGGGTATCCATCTCTGCTGCATGATCTGCCACCTTCATAAGAAAGGGCTACAAGAGGTCCTTGAACTCCTTGTAAAATTTGGTGAGGAAGCCATCCTCTCCCAGGGACTTGCCCACCTGTAAAGAGCCCAAAGCCTGTTCCATTTCATCCTTAGTAAATGGAGCACTCAGCCCCTCTTGCTCCTCCTGTCCTAAATTTGACAAGTCCAATGGGTGCAAGAACTCATCTATTTTGGTGCAGTCTCTCCCTGACTCCGATTTATAAATTTCTTCATAGAATTCTTTAAATATTTCATTTATTTCTCTTGGCCTGCATGAGATCTTACCATCCCCTGTCTGAATAAAGATGGCCATTCTGGAAGCCTCCTCCGCCCTCACCTACCAGGACAAGACTTTATGGGCCTTCTTCCCCAGCTCATGGTACTGCTGTCTGGATCTTAGAACCAACTTTTCCATCCTATTCATTTGCAGCATATTGTACTCAAGTTTTTTATTCAGCAAGTTTCTATATTTCTCTTCCCTGCCCATTCCTTTTCCATTTGTGTTATCTCCAATTCCAGATCATTAACCTAATTTTTGACATTCTTGGTGTATCCAATTATCTGGCCCCTTAAATAAGCCTTTAATGTGTCCCATATCAGGAAGTTATCCTCAGTAGAGGGGCAGATCGTCTCACAGAACAAATCTATCTGAGCTCTCCCAAAGCCACAAAATTCCATTTTCCCAACAATGTCATGTGCAGGCACAATCTATACACTGGGGCCTGCTTATCAGGCATTAAAATCCATGGTCTGACAGCAGCCATACTTTATACTTGGCTTCCACTAAGCTACCCTCCAGTTGGGCTGACGCCAAGAAAAAAAATCAATCTGTGTGTCGGAGTTATGCAGCTGCGAATAAAAAGAGTAATCCCTCACTCTTGGATTCAGCCTCCTCCAGACAAGATTCAACTCCTTCATGAAAGCCAGGGTGGACCTAGCTACCCTAACCCTTGTGACCTTCTTTACCAATTTATCCATGGCCGGATCCAGACAAAAATTGAAATCCTCCCCCCCACCCAGATACTTGTCAAAAATAAATCCTGTATAAACTTTTCATCATTATAATTTGGGGCATATGCATTCATCAGAGTCCTGGATTTCAAGTATATTTGACAATGCATCATCACAAATCTCATGGGGTCAGTGACCACCCCCCTGGACCACCACTGGGACATTCTTCCCTAACAGGAGTGGGGATTCTGGTGTTTGGGGCTGGGGAGGGGGGGAAGTGCCTGGTGTTTGGGGCTGGGGAGGGATTGGGAAGCGTCTGGTGTTTGGGGCTGGAGAGGGAAGGGGGTGCCCTCTCTGCAGTGCCCTGGTTTCCAGCCTGTTCAGCACCTTAAGAGTGCAGGAAAATCTCCTGCTGTCGCTTTCTTTAAACTCCATCCCCAACCCAGCATTTCAATCAACGCAACGTTGCAACCCTCACTCGCCCTGAGATGCATCCACAGAGCTTGCTTTTCCGTCGATATCCCTGCAGGTCGATGTGGCGAGTGTCGGACTCTGGCTTTACCCTACCCTCAATTTAGTCTATGTGTCGTCTGAGTCCAGCATGCTCGTTGAATGAAGTGATAGGAGAAGGTATTCGGTTCAACAATCAGTTTATTACACAGCACAAGAATAAAGCTTAACAGAGCTCAGGTTCAGTCGTTAGTTCATAGGTCACCTGCTCAGTGAGCTATTCCCCAAGACTGTTCAGTCTCTACAGTTTATATAGCTCAACCTTATCAAACAGAACAAAAGTTGGCTTCCTTTGCTAGATTTCATTTCATACAGAACAAAAGTTGGCTTTCTTTGCTAGATTTCTTGCATAAGATTTATCACAAGTAATTTCCTACTCTGCAGCTATCTGGGGGGGGGGGGGGGGTGTAGAGCTTCCATCTTAATCCTCAAGGCCAGAATATCCTGTTATTTTGATCAGAAATCAATTCATACCCCAGATATTTCTAATTATTTCTTTGTTCTCATCTGGCCATATTCTTCTGTTCTACTCAACACCTCCTTCTGCCTTCTTACTGAGTCAGTTTCCATTCTCTTTATTTCTGACAGTCTCTGTCAGGATTCTCTTTGTTCTTGTCTGGCCATCGTCTCCTGTGCTAATCAACACCTCCTTTTGCCTTAACCTTCCTACTAAATTGTTTCATACATATCCTCTCTTTTGTATTTTGGGAGCAGGCAATTCTAAACCTACTGTAATCAGCCAACTTTGCTACAAACTGTGGCTGCCCCTTACTTACATTACTCTTTCCCTTCACCATGAGGTAAATATTAAATTGTTACATAATACTGGATTCATGTATACAAACTGAATAGTACATAAGCATATATTCTACATACTTTCTATGATTAATTAACCCCTATATTCCAACAGTCCCCCTTTTGGTCTCATGAAAATGAGACCAACCACCAGTTAACTTATGGGACCGAGACCTCGGGAGGTTTTGCAAGGACCGGCATCTCCGACCCCTTGTTAAACTTAACCTCATAAACTTGGCCATTATGAACACACTTCAGTCCAGTGGGGGCCCCAACACAGTGTTCAGGAAAGTCAGTCCAATCCGCAAAATACTGTTCCGGTTCGTTATGGGCCTCCCAGGCTGACCACAAACACTTTGTACAGTTGTTTCCTTCTCCAGATGCTTCAAAGGCTCGGAACAACATCACCCATAGTCCCCACATAGTGTCCATCACAGCCCCCTAAATTCTGTTGACTTCAATATATAAATATCACTTCAAATACTGAAATACAGTCACTGTAATCCAATAGTCTCTTTAAAGGGACCCGTTCAAAAAGTTCTTAGTCCATGGTTTCTTCACAGAGTCCCAGTCATCTCCATTCGAATCTGTTCCAGTGTCCGTGTCGGTGGGTCCGTTGCTGTTCACTGACTCCAATGATACCACGTCTCGCCTTTTCACTGTAGTCGAACCACGTGGGACGTCCTCTCCACCACTCTATAGGGTCCTGTCCACCTGGGCTCCGACCACTTTCTCTTGATCACCTTTAGCAGAACCCACTCCGCAGTGATGGTATCGGGGTTTCACCTTTCCGTTCGGTACTTGTAACCTGTTGTGAAAAAGCTGATATCAGAGCCGTTAGTTTATCATCATAAAGCTTACATCTCATTGGACTTACCTCTTCCTTTGTGGTATGAATCCCGGCTCCAGGTCCCGGAAACTGGTGCCCCGTTTGTAGTTCATACGGAGTAAATCCTGTCACATAACTTACCGAACTCCTTATTGACATCAATGCCAGGGGCAGCACATCCAGCCAATTTAATTTGGTCCGTGCCTGTACTTTCCCGATCTTACCTTTTATTGTTTGGTTCATTCTCTCCACTTTTCCTTGGGATTGTGGATGATACACCGTTCCAAAGGTATGTTTTACCCCCAACATCGCTTCTACCTCCTGTAAATCTTCATTCTTAAAATGACTTCCATTATCTGACCTGATCTTCCTAGGAAACCCGTGTATAGGAATGTACTGGTTGATTAGGAACTTAATTACCGTCTTTGCATCTTCTCATTTGGCAGGGATTGCCTCAGGCCAACCTGTGAACACATCAACTGCTACTAAGAGATATCGATATCCCCTTGCCCTCTCTATCATGTCCGTGTAATCAATTACAATTTCCTGCCCTTGTAACTTAGGCAACGGAAACTGTCCTTAGTGAGGTTTCACAGTCACCTTGACATTATATGTCATACATACTGTTAGAAATAGAAGTACCTTCACAGAAATTGCTCGAGACAAAAATTGAGAACAAAGAACATTTATCATACAACAATGCAAAGTTGGGTGCTTCCCTGGGAATACACACATACACTGGGGCTCACCCAACTTTTATACAGTTCATTTCAGTATAGGAATACCCTCCCCCTTACATTCTTCTGCCTCCTGGAGAGGTTTGGGATTAGGCAATCCTGTCTGCCTACGTACTGTTTCTGTGAACTTGGAGGACCAGGGGGTATCCTGTCGGTGTCTCATCATGTCATTATCCTCATTGTCCTTATTCACAAACCTGTCTTTGTTCTAATTTACACCTTCCCAACTCTCAGGGCTACAACCTCTTCATATGTAGAACTTGCTAATACTGTCTTGGGCTTACTAATTACATATGCAAAACCTGCTAATTCTATCTAGGGCTAGAAGAACCTTATCTTACTCAGACTGACTTCCTACATTCTAATATCCATTTCTTATCCTGTTCATACTGGCTTTATTCATTTACCCTTATATCTATATTAGTTTCCTCATCTTCATATTTTTATATCAGTTTTACTCATCTCTCACAATCCTCACTTTTCTTTTAGATCAGTATTACTGATCTCTTAACTGAAATGTATTACTTGTAAACTTGGTCTTTTTCCCAGCTGGTCAGTAAGCAAACTGCAGTCTCAGTATTGTGAGAGATGGGAAAATTGATCTAAAATTATGAACATGGAAGAAACTAAAGTTCATCAGTAAATGGCTGTAACCAGTTCAAACAGGATAAGCTTGGGGGTTAGGATGCAGGAAAGCAGAGTCAGCACGATTAACATAAGAATCTTCTAGTCTTTGTGACAAGACCATAAGACTAAGAAAAGGAATGGTAAGGTACAATAGAATGTAGGAAGTTGAGGTAGTCTGGATCAGATAAGGGTCTCCTAGCCCTGGACAGAAGTACCAAGTCATACATTTCTAATTAGCTAACCATACACAGATTTATACATATGAAATTAGCCAACCCTAGATAGAATGAGTCAACTCTGCATATCAAGAGACTGTAGCCCCGAGAATCAGGAAGGTGTGAATAAGGACAATGACATGATGGGGCACCCACAGGATACCCCCTGGTCCTCCAAGTGTACTGAAACTGCACGTAGGCAGGAAGGATTACCTATGCCAAACCCATCCAGGGGGCAGAAGAATGTAAGGGGGAGGGCACTCTGATACTGAAATTGACTGTATAAAAGTTGGGTGAGCCCCAGTATGTGTGTGTATTCCCAGGGTAAGGGGAAGCACCCAACTTTGCATTGTTGTAGTAATAAATGTTCTTTGTTCTCAATTTTTGTCTCGAGCAATTTCTTTAAAGGTACTTTAATTTCTAACAAATGGGGGATCGTCCGGGATCACACTCCCTCCACTGACAGTACCCCGACGACGAGAGTAGGTGCACCCCGGCTGATTCAGCTGGACTCACGGGCGACGGGTGGCTGGTCAGTGGAAGAAGCGAGTGATATCCGAGAAGAGGCATTGAGAACAAACGACGGAAGGAAGCGCGCTAGAGCATTGCTACTGGAACTCGGTAAGAGTAATTTTACTTGTTTATAAGTATGGGAATAATGAGTAGCAAGGAAGAGAGTCCTGGTTCAGGATGTGAACACCAGATAGCTACGTACAGCCCGCTTGGGTTGATGTTATCTGAGTGGGGCACAGGAAAGACCCGTGGGAAAGACAAACTGACAATGGTCAGGTATTGTTGTAGTCCTGGTTCAGGATGTGAACACCAGATAGCTACGTACAGCCCGCTTGGGTTGATGTTATCTGAGTGGGGCACAGGAAAGACCCGTGGGAAAGACAAACTGACAATGGTCAGGTATTGTTGTATTGAATGGGTTAAATACCCAGTTAAAGGGAGCTCCGTGTACTGGCCAAAATTCGGATCCAAGGATGAATGGATGTGTAAAGCTTTGAACCTATGGCTCTATCAAAACCAGAAAGACAATGTTGAGAGCAGGGAATATGCAGCCTGCTGGCTCAAGGGATCCATTGAACAGCTGGTTTTGAATGAGAAAGAATTCAGGGATAAGAGAGAGGAGGAACCTTTTGTCCCTGAATCACAGGGTTGGGATGTGTTACATTCCCTCCCTCCACCTTATGTTCCTCCTATGCCGGCTCCTATCTTTCCTTCCCCTCCTATGACCTACCCTTCTGCACCTTCCCCACCTCCCCCACCACTAGAGAAGAGAGCAGGAGTGGTATGATAACTTGCTCACAAAGCACTCGATTACCACCTCTGTTGGCAGGAGAGAGAGGTAACTTTAATTCAGAACAGCGTGAGACTCTTCAGGAAGAAAGGGCAGAACCCTTTGATTCATTTCCCAGGGAGCAGGAACCCAGACCTAATAAGCCAGAAACCAATTGGATGAGACCACTGCGGGAAGTTCCCATGGGAGAGGGTCTCGGTTTCGTAAATGTGCCCCTGACCAGTACTGAAGTGCGTAACTTTAAGAAAGAACTGACCTCCCTGATAGAAGATCCCCAGGGATGTGCCGAACAGTTAGACCAATTTTTGGGACCAAATATATATACAATATGGGGGTCTCGACATAGAATCCCCAGCAGGGGAACAATTGGTACTAACAGGTTTTGTTACCAACTCAGCCCCAGACATTAGGAGAAAATTACAAAAGACAGAAAATTGGCATGAGCAGGGAATAACCCAGCTTCTACAGATCACACAAAAAGCATTTGTCCAGACATCTGAGGATAAGCAGAAAGCAAAGGCTAACATTTTGATGCAAGCAGTTAAAGTAATAGTAGATGAGTAACATGGAAAAAGGCAGGGACTGTGTGCCAGCTCTTGAATGTTGGGAGAAGCGTCGGGAGTGGGAGAGTAGAGACCAGAGATAATTTCATAAATCACGACTTCCCACTTCAGTCACTGACCAATATTGATTAAAATTCATGCTAAAAATTAAATGTCATAAATGATCGTTTTTCAATACTGTAGAATTAGCGAATTTAACTACCAGTTAATTCCAATTTATGAAATAAATTGTATTCAAATGTGATTTTGCACAGGGAGTACCTGAGAGTTGAGTGATGTTATAACATTTGCAGGGAGTAGGTAGGTGGAACTAGTTGGAGTTTCATGTAAATCGGTGCGGACTAGAAGGGCCAATATGGCCTGTTTCCGTACTGTTATTGCTATATGGTTATTATATGGAATATGGTTGTGAGCTGTGGCACAAGGCATTTTACTTAAGGCAGAACTAAAGGTTGAATATGTTTCAAGTTCTCTTGCAGAGGCTCTTGTGCTACAATGTCTGTTATGTACTCTAACAAATTGGAGGGTTGTGCCCCATACAGACAAGCAGCTCCAACTGCATTTTAATAAGGTCTAACATATTCAAAACCCATGCAAATATGGTTTGTGTTTCATTTTACAATTTTTACACTAACACAAAGGAAAGTCAGATTGTTATTCATTTTATTAAAATCTAGTGATTGGTTATATGTAAAAGCATGGCAAGAGGATCAACTAAAACCTGCCTGGGATGGTCCCTTCTGTGTACTTTTAATTACAGACACTGCAGTAAGAACAAGAAAGGCTGGACCCACATTCAAAGAATTAAACCAGCTTCTGAACCACAACATCATGACACACAGATTCAACCCTCAACCTGGCGTGCAGTTCTTCATCCATCAGACCTGAAACTTACACTGCGCCGTGACAAAGTGCCGTAATGTTACATTTATTGTCGTATTTTAATGGTTTATACAGTTATTGTTGTATTTTTTATTGCCGTATTTTAATGGGTTTTACATTTATTGTTGTTTCCTATTTTAATGGTTTATACAGTTATTGTTGTTGTTTCCTATTTTAATGGTTTATACAGTTATTTTTGTATTTTTTATTGCCGTATTTTAATGGGTTTTACATTTATTGTTGTTTCCTATTTTTAATGGTTTATACAGTTACATTTATTGTTGTTTCCTATTTTAATGGTTTATACAGTTATTATTGTTGTTTCCTATTTTAATGGTTTATACAGTTAATTTTGTATTTTTTATTGCCGTATTTTAATGGGTTTTACATTTATTGTTGTTTCCTATTTTTAATGGTTTATACAGTTATTGTTGTTGTTTCCTATTTTAATGGTTTATACAGTTATTGTTGTATTTTATTGCAGTTTTTAATGGGTTTTACATTTATTGTCGTATTTTTATGGTTTATTCAGTTATTGTTGTATTTTATTGCGGTTTTCAATGGGTGTTACATTTATCGTTGTTTATTCAGTTATTGTTGTATTTTATTGCTGTTTTCAATGGGTTTTACTTTTATTGTTGTTTATTCATTTTTTTGGAATATTGTTCGTTAAATGGATATGTCACTTCAGTACTCGCTATGTTTTAAGTCCCCCTGGAATAGGGGCAGCAGAGGTTACAATTGTGCTCCTTTAGAATGTAGACAGGGCATAGATTTAATGTATAGTCATAGTGGAATATGGGTTAACAAGGGATTCCAATACGGACCAGGGGAACTGAACAGCTTTAGTGGAGTACATTTAATTTGTCTCTTAGCCTACACAGGTATTAAAGACAAGAGTTTTGAAGCGATAGCACAAAGGACATGGTGGGACAAAGACAGACAGAATGGTAGTCAGGATTGTACATGTCGCAGAGAGAGAGAGTTAATACATATGCTAATGTACACAGACAGGCTGCAACTCACAAGTTCAATGATACCCATGCTAATGTTAGCAGACAAGCTGCAACACACAGTTAAATCACAAGAAACAATCCCCCCCCAGCTTGGTCTCTTTTCATCACCCCGTGAAGGGGAGCACCAGTTACCAACAACGTGAGCTGCTTGACACTTTAATATCAGGCTCCAGACAACCTTCGGAGATCGGTGGCCCTAGGGTTCGGGGCTGAAGAGGACATCAGATACTAACCACAATTCAACAGAACCGCCTGACTACTGCTACTCGTTCGCTGCTGAAGGCAGCGTTTCTCACAGACTTCGTCAGGACAAAGCTTACAAAAGTCGGGTGGTTAAAAGACACTGCTTCAATGTTTCAATGTGAATCTGCCCATGCCCATGTTCAGACGTGGCAACTTCGGACTGATGTGGGATGGACTAGACTCCTTACTGAGAACTGGAGCCTGATACTCACAACCCTAATAAGCAGCTGGACTCGCTACTCTGACCTTCATGGTGCTCCCCTACCTAAAGACTTTACACAGAGATTACAATTCGGTTATTGACCAGCTGGGTAAAACAACACCTTACACTTGAAAGATCAGTATTACTGATCTAAAAGAAAAGTGAGGAGGGGGGGGGGGGGGGATCAGTCACACTGACACTAGTAACCAAAGATCAGTAACACTGATCATGGTGAAAGATCAGTATTACTGATCTAAAAGAAAAGTGAGGATTGTGAGAGATGGGAAAATTGATCTAAAATTATGAACATGGAAGAAACTAAAGTTCATCAGTAAATGGCTGTAACCAGTTCAAACAGGATAAGCTTGGGGGTTAGGATGCAGGAAAGCAGAGTCAGCACGATTAACATAAGAATCTTCTAGTCTTTGTGACAAGACCATAAGACTAAGAAAAGGAATGGTAAGGTACAATAGAATGTAGGAAGTTGAGGTAGTCTGGATCAGATAAGGGTCTCCTAGCCCTGGACAGAAGTACCAAGTCATACATTTCTAATTAGCTAACCATACACAGATTTATACATATGAAATTAGCCAACCCTAGATAGAATGAGTCAACTCTGCATATCAAGAGACTGTAGCCCCAAGAATCAGGAAGGTGTGAATAAGGACAATGACATGATGGGGCACCCACAGGATACCCCCTGGTCCTCCAAGTGTACTGAAACTGCACGTAGGCAGGAAGGATTACCTATGCCAAACCCATCCAGGGGGCAGAAGAATGTAAGGGGGAGGGCACTCTGATACTGAAATTGACTGTATAAAAGTTGGGTGAGCCCCAGTATGTGTGTGTATTCCCAGGGTAAGGGGAAGCACCCAACTTTGCATTGTTGTAGTAATAAATGTTCTTTGTTCTCAATTTTTGTCTCGAGCAATTTCTTTAAAGGTACTTTAATTTCTAACAGTATCATTAGACAGAATTAGGGAAACATACATCCTTTGGGTTATAGTGATCTGACGATGGGTTCGATGAATTAAATACTGCACACAAGTCTTTAGGCAGGGGAGCACCATAATGGCAAAATAGCGAGTCCAGCTGCTATAAGGGCTGTGGGTATCAGACTCCAGTTACTAATAAAAAGTCTAGCCCATCCCACACCGGACCGAGGTTGCCAAGTCTGAACCTGGGCATGGGAAGATTTTCGAACTCCTGAAGAAGTGTCTTTAACCGCCTGAGTTGTGAGCATTGTCCTTAACCAGTCTTTCACAAATGCTGCCTTCAGCAGCCAACGAGTAATCGAGAGCCAGGCAGTTTTGTTGAACTGTGGCTCGTATCTGTCGTTTTTCTTCAGCCCCTAAATTCAGGGCCATTGCTCTGTTTGGTGATGATCTCCAAGGCTGCCTGGAGTTTGATTAAACCATTTAAATGCCAAGCAGCTTTAGTATTCTGGAGCAGCTTACTTCATTTACAGCTGGAACTCCCCTTACAGTGGTGGTTTTTTTAACATTCCAAATGTCTGTGTGACCCAAAGGATGATTTACAGGAGACCAAGTTGGGGAGGGGTGTTTCTTGTCACTTAACCTGTGAGTTGCAGCTTGTCTGCGAACATTAGCATAAGTATCACTGAGCCTGTGAGTTGCAGCCTGTCTGTGAACATTAGCATATGTATTAACTCTATCTCTGCCACATGTACAATCCTGACTACCATTCTGTTTGTCTTTGTCCCACCATCTCCTTTGTGCTATCCCTTTAAAACTCCTCTCTTTAATACCTGTAGAGGCCAAAATACAAATCAAATCTACTCCTCTAGAGCCGTTCTGTTCCCCTGGTCCATGTTGGGATCCTGTATTAACCCATACCCCACTATGACTATACTTTATATCTATGCCCTGTCTACATTCTAAAGGTAAATAATTGTCACCTCTGCTGCCCCTATTCCAGGAGGACTTAATACATCGTGAGTAATTTAGGGATGTCCCAAAAATGGGGAACCAACAAGTAAACAATACAGTAAATGGTAAAAACAACATTACAGCACTTTTTCCCGGCGTAGTATAACTTTCAGATCAGAAGGATGAAGGACAGCACGCCCGGTGGAGGGTAGATTATCAATGTCTTTAGTCCGTGGTTCAGCAGCTTGTTTAATTCGTTGTATTTGAGTTCACCCCTTTTCTTTCGTTCGCACTGCAATGTCTGTAATCAAAAGTACACAATAGGGGCCATCCCAGACAGGTTTTAGTTGGTGATCTTGCCATGCTTTTACATATACCCAATCACCAGGTTTAATAGAATGAATAGGATACTCCAGGGGTGGGCAGTAACAGCTACATGTCTATTATCTCCGTGAGCGCAGTCTGTTTGGCAGCTGCATCTGCCTGTCTGTTCCCCTGTGCTTCAGGACTGTCACCATTTTGATGGCTTCGTACATGAACTACAGCTATTTCCTCAGGTAATGTAAGAGCATCTAGAGATTGGACAATTAAGTTATCATGGATCAACTTTTGTCCTTTTCCAGTTATCATTCCCCGCTCTTTCCAGATCTTCCCAAAGGTGTGCACTACACCAAAAGCATACTCTGAGTCTGTGTAGATCGTGCCCACCTTGTTCTCTAGACCCTGGAGAGCTCTACAGAGGGCATACAATTCACAAGATTGTGCTGACCAATGACCGGGAAGGTGACCTGCTTCAATCACCACTCCTTCTTTCCCATCCACTACACTATACCCGCTATAGCGAGTGCCATCAATGCAACGAGAAGATCCATCAATAAACCACCTTTCACCTTTCACCCTCCTGTAAAGGCTCATCACTTAAATCCTCTCTAATTTTGGTCTGTAAATCTATTACCTCTAAACATACATGCTCTAACTCATTTATGGTATTGTCAGAATTTGGAGAAACCAAGAAAGCTGCTGGATTGTGTTCTTTATTCTTAATCAGGGTCAAATCATCCCTATCCATTAGGATCGCTTCATATTTTAAAATTCTAGAGTCTGTGAGCCACCTTCCAGCACATTTATTGATAGGTACCGTCTGGTTTTTGGACAGGTAAAATTGGGGTATTAAAAGGTGACATACAAGGTTCGAGTATACCATCTTTCACCAACTGGTCAATTACTGGCTGCAGCCCCTTTCGGCCAGCCATCGGAATTGGGTACTGTTTTCATCTAATTACTTGTTCAGAATCTTTTAAAGTAACTTGCAGGGGAGGAATATCTAACACTCCTCCATTGCCTCTTTCTGCTCATACTCCAGGATTTATTAGTTCTCGATCTTCCTCGCTTAATACATACAATTGAACCCTGATACCTGATTCCTGTGGTCTGGTGCCGATAGCCAATTGGTCCTGTAAATCTCGTCCTAACAAACAAACTCCATCTTGGGGAACTAGTAAAATATCCTCTGTTATTACCTTTTCTCCCATTTGTATTCTTACATCTCTTAATACAGGGACTGTAAAGTCTCTTCCTCCTACTCCCGAAATCATCACTGTTCCCTCTATCTTAACACCCTCGGGTGGTTGTAAAATACTAGACCGGGCTGCCCCAGAATCTACTAAAAAGGTCATCTTGTCACTGTGGGGTCCTAGGCTTAAATTTACCAATGGTTCTCCTTGCAGCCTCACGGTGTGTATTGACTGAGAACCGTGACCCCCCCCCTATTCATAAACTGCTTCCATCTGTCTGACTCTGGCTTTACCCTACACTTAATTTAGTCTATGTGTCGTCTGAGTCCAGCGTGTTTGTTAAATGAAGTGATAGGAGAATCAGTTTATTACACAGCATAAGAATAAAGCTTAACAGAGCTCTGGTTCAGTCATTAGTTCATAGGTTACCTGCACAGTGAGCTATTCCCCAAGACTGACCTCTACTGTCCAGTCTCTACAGTTTATATAGCTCAACCTTATACAGAACAAAAGTTGGCTTCCTTTGCTAGATTTCTTGCATGAGATTTATCACAAGTAATTTCCTGCTCTGCAGTTATCTGGGGTGTAGAGCTCCCATCTCCTTTTTTTAATCCTCAAGGTTAGAATATCTTCTTGTTTTGATCAGAAATCAATTCATACCCCAGATATTTCTAATTATTTCTTTGTTCTCATCTGGCCATATTCTTCTGTTCTACTAAACACCTCCTTCTGTCTTAGCTTCTTACTGTTCCATTCTCTTTGTTTCTGACAGTCTCTGTCAGATTCTTTTTGTTTGTGCTAATCAACACCTCCTTTTGCCTTAACATTCCTACTAAATTGTTTCATACATATCCTCTCTTTTGTATTTTGGGAGCAGGCAATTCTAAACCTACTGTAATCAGCCAACTTTGCTACATACTGTGGCTGCCCCTTACTTCACCATGAGGTAAATATTAAATTGTTACATAGTACTGGATTCATGTATACAAACTGAATAGTACATAAGCATATATTCTACATACTTTCTATGATTAATTAACCCCTATACTCCAACACATCAGTGCATAAGGTCTTAAAATTACGCACCTCCGGACTAGTCAGGTCCACATTTACAAAACCGAGACCCCCTCCCATGGGAACTTCCCGTAAAGGTCTCATCCAGTTAATTTCTGGCTTATTATGTCTAGGTTCCTGCTCTCTGGGAAATGAATCAAAGGGTTCTGCCCTTTCTTCCCGGAGGGTCTCACACTGCTCTGAATTAAAGTCGCCTCTCTCTCTTGTCAATAGAGGTGGTAATCGAGTACTTTGTGAAGGGTCATCATACCACCCCTACTTTCTTCTCTTTTCTCTCGCTGTGGGAGAGGAGGGGAAGGTGCTGAAGGGTAGAGATAGGAGGGGGGGAAAGATAAGAGCCGGCATAGGAGGAACATAAGGTGGAGGAAGGGAATGTAACACATCCCATCCTTGTGGTTCAGGGACAAAAGGTTCCTCATCTCTCTTTCATTCAAAACCAGTTGATCAAACGATCCCCTGAGCCAGCAGGCTGCATATTCCCTGCTCTCAAGATTGTGGTTCTCCCTGCACCCCAATCAGATAACTTTAATCCCAATGGGCTTTGCTTGGTTATCTGATCCTCTCATCCTTCACTAGGACTCTCTTCCTTACTACTCACACCTCCCATACTAACAGGTAAGTAAAATTTCTCTTACCGAGGTCCAGTAGTTAGTTCTAGCGTGCTTCCTTAATGTCCTCTCGTTGTTTGTTCTCAATGCCTCTTCTCGGATATCACTCGCTTCATCCACTGACCAGTCACCCTTCGTCCGTGAGTCCAGCTGAATCAGCTGGGGTGCACCTACCCTCGTCATCAGGCACTCTGTCAGTGGAGGGAGTGGGATCCCGGACGAGTCCCCATTTGTTAGAAACAGAAGTACCTTCACAGAAATTGCTCGAGACAAAAATTGAGAACAAAGAACATTTATTATACAACAATGCAAAGTTGGGTGCTTCCCCTTACCCTGGGAATTCACACATACACTGGGGCTCACCCAACTTTTATACAGTTCATTTCAGTTTAGGAATACTCTCCCCCTTACATTCATCTGCCTCCTGGAGAGGTTTGGCATTAGGCAATCCTGCCTGCCTACGTGCTGTTTCTGTGCACTTGGAGGACCAGGGGGGGGTATCCTGTTGGTGTCTCATCATGTCATTATCCTCATTGTCCTTATTCACAAACCTGTCTTTGTTCTAATTTACACCTTCCCGACCCTCAGGGCTACAACCTCTTCATATGTAGAACTTGCTAATACTGTCTAGGGCTTACTAATTACATATGCAAAACCTGCTAATTCTTTCTAGGGCTAGAAGACCCTTATCTTACTCAGACTGACTTCCTACATTCTAATATCCATTTCTTATCCTGTTCATACTGGCTTTATTCATTTACCCTTATATCTATATTAGTTTCCTCATCTTCATATTTTTATATCAGTTTTACTCATCTCTCACAATACCTTACACTCTCTGATATGATTCTCCACCATCACCGGCAGGAAGGGGTGCCACTAATGTACCAAATACCTTATCATCTGTTTCTTCCCACAGTGGGTTAACCCATGCACCTCCTCCAGGAGGGGTTTCATGAGTCCAGATGGTAATACTGGCCTACCGTCCATTGATCTCCACAGTCTAGATCTTCGGTTGCCCCCCTTTCTTTCCATACCATCATTTCCTGAGGCGATGCCTTCGCCTGTTCCTGAATTATTACTCCTACCTCACAAGGTGGCAATAAGTCATGTGCCATTCTATCTGCCTGCATCATAATAAACTGAGGGCCGTACCCTGCTGCCCTTTTTGCGGCCGTGTCTGCTTCCTGATTTCCCCGAGCTACCATCGTATCTGTTTTATCATGGCCCTTACATTTAATAACTGCTAGTGCCCTTGGTTTCAAGAGGGTCCCAGCCAATTTCCTAACATCCTTCTCGTGTTTAATTGGGGTCATTGCTGCTGTTAAAAACCCACTTCTAATCCATTGACTCAGCTCAACCTGTATTGTCCCTACCACATATGCCGAATCTGTATATATATTTACCTCCTTTCCTTCTGCCCATTCTAATGCTGCTATCATTCCCTGTAGTTCAGCCAGTTGTGCTGACTCCTTTCCTCTCACTGTCCCTGTAATAATTTCTTCAAATCCTTCTGTAGTTCTCCGTACTACTGCATAGGCAGCTTTTAATCCGTCCATGGGATGTCAGTAACAACCATCTGTAAATAAGATTTCATCTGGTTCTCTCAAGAGTGAAGCCTGTAAATCAGGTCTTATTTTAATATCCCTTAGAACCCTCTTTTCACAACAGTGTGGTTCTCCCTCTCCCATATTGTCTGCCATATTAATGCCTTCATGGGTAAATGTAATATTTGGAGCATTCAGGATCTTTTCCAGTCTCGTCTGCCTCAGTGACGTCATTGTAAACGCTGTCGAGCTCACAAATGCTACAATACTGTGTGTTGTTAATACCGTCAGGTCATGTCCCATCACTATGTGTGCCACCTTTTGTAAAATCTTTGCTACCCCGCTGCATGTCTCGTGCATGGTGGGTGTCTGACTTCAGTCGGATCTAGTGTTATACTCACATATATGAGCACACATCTTCCACCCCCTTTTTTCTGAAAAAGGACACCAACAATTGTGTGTGCTTTTTCAGAAACATCCAAAAAGAAAGGGTGTCTATAATTTGAAATCGCCAAATCTATAGCGGTTGTAAGAGCTTGCTTAAGTAGAATAAAACTCATCTCAGCCTGTGCAGTCCAATCAAGTGTAGCTCCCAAATTCCTCATCCCCTGCTCATTCACCAAAGTTCGCAGTGGATGTGTCAATTCACCATATGATGGGATAAACTGCCTAATATAACCTGTACTACATGACACCGGGGCGAACAGGAAACTTATCCCGCATTGCACCTCATAATGCCATAGCATGTTTGGCAAATGGTTCGGCATCAGGGCACCTAGTGGTTCCTGCGACCATTTCTACCTGCTGTATTTCCCACAGCCCAAGCTGTAAAGGGGGTGGTGTGATCCTCTGACATTCCTAATGAGAAGGCATTCTCAAGTGTCTGTTCTTGCTCTCTCTCATTTGTTTTTTCCAGTCGCATACTAGTTTCACTTATTTTACATACATCTTTCTGTATTTCCTTCATTAACTCCTTCATTTCCTCCCACCCTTTCCTGCATAACTCTCTTAAGTCTCTCCTTCGCCTCCTGGAGTTCGTGACCTGCTAATTCAGTGACATTCACTATTCCCTCATTTATCTGCATCGCTGGCGTCTGGGGAATTGGATAAGGTGGTGGCAACGTCTCTGGTAACTTTGGATATAGCGGTGCTGATGGCTTAACCTCCCCTGTCATCTCCTCCCCCGTTTTCTCCTTTATGATAGGGGATGCCTTTTTAGTAGCATGCTGAAGGTTTGTTTCCACAGCCATGCAAGTCAATGTCATATTATGTAAATATGCCCTCCTCTGCTCCTTCGCTTTCTTCTGTTGTTTAAATTTTCTTCTATCCAAGATAGACCCTTGTCCCTCTTTCTCATGTTCCTGTACCTCCTTTTTCGCCTCCCTTTCGGCTTCTCCTAAGTACAATACAAGCCTGATTTTTCCTAATCCTAGCGGCACCTTCCCCTGACACTGCAGCTCTTTCCATATCTGATCGTAGCATTTCATAGCACTTCCTCTCCCTTCGGTAGTCTGCCCATTAATTGACTCCTTGTTTTTTCCCACTGCTGGTTTACAGATGGAGGAATCCATTCACACTCCCCATACTCCTGATATTCCCCTAATTCTCCTTCCATCTTTCGTTCCTATCTTTTTCCTTCAGACCTCGTAATTCAATGAGTCTCTCACCTGATAGAATTTCGTCCCCCGTCAATTTACCTTGAACCTTCACACTTTCCTAGAAACACAAAAGGAAAACATCACAATACTAAAACAAGTAACTATTATACAATATTGAACAAGGAAAACTTAGCACACTACTAAAAAACGTAACTATTATACAATATTGAATAAGGAAAACAGCACACTACTAAAAGTAACTATTATACAATATTGAACAAGGAAAACTTAGCACACTACTAAAAAACTTAACTATTATACAATGTGTTCACTAAATTTATTTGGCCAAGAACTCTAACTTTTATATCTATGTCTCTATTAGGGGACTCTAACCCCTATTTCTCTAGGGGGACTCTAACCCCCATTTTTATTCCAGGGGACTCAAACCCCTGTTTTTTCAGGGGCCTCTAACCCCTGTTTTTCTAGGGGGCCTCTAACCCCCATTTTCTCCAGGGCACTCTAACCCCTGGGTTTTTCAGAGGACTCTAACCCCTGGTTTTTTAAGCTTTATTCCTTGGCTTCTACTAGGACATTCGCAGAGTGGTGACAACACACAATTTTATCGTTGCCAATAGCAGACCTTTGTTTAAACAGGCGTCTGCTTACCTCCTTTTGTTGAGTGGCCACTTGTTGTTTTCACCACACCACAATCGACCGTTGTTTCATCTCTTTCTCTTCCGTCACTTCTCCATCTTCATCACGTCGGGGTCACCAAATTGTCGGACTCTGGCTTTACCCTACCCTCAATTTAGTCTATGTGTCATCTGAGTCCAGCATGCTCGTTGAATGAAGTGATAGGAGAAGGTATTCGGTTCAACAATCAGTTTATTACACAGCACAAGAATAAAGCTTAACAGAGCTCAGGTTCAGTCGTTAGTTCATAGGTCACCTGCTCAGTGAGCTATTCCCCAAGACTGTCCAGTCTCTACAGTTTATATAGCTCAACCTTATCAAACAGAACAAAAGTTGGCTTCCTTTGCTAGATGTCATTATCCTACAGAACAAAAGTTGGCTTTCTTTGCTAGATTTCTTGCATAAGATTTATCACAAGTAATTTCCTGCTCTGCAGATATCTAGGGGGGAGGGGTGTAGAGCTCCCATCTTAATCCTCAAGGCCAGAATATCCTGTTATTTTAATCAGAAATCAATTCATACCCCAGATATTTCTAATTATTTCTTTGTTTTCATCTGGCCATATTCTTCTGTTCTACTCAACACCTCCTTCTGCCTTCTTACTGAGTTAGTTTCCATTCTCTTTGTTTCTGACAGTCTCTGTCAGGATTCTCTTTGTTCTTGTCTGGCCATCGTCTCCTGTGCTAATCAACACCTCCTTTTGCCTTAATTATTCTACTAAATTGTTTCATACATATCCTCTCTTTTGTATTTTGTGAGCAGACAATTCTAAACCTACTGTAATCAGCCAACTTTGTTACATACTGTGGCTGCCCCTTACTTACATTACTCTTTCCCTTCACCATGAGGTAAATATTAAATTGTTACATAGTACTGGATTCATGTATACAAACTGAATTCTTCTTTGGCTTGGCTTCGCGGACGAAGATTTATGGAGGGGGTAAAAAGTCCACGTCAGCTGCAGGCTCGTTTGTGGCTGACCAGTCCGATGCGGGACAGGCAGACACGATTGCAGCGGTTGCAAGGGAAAATTGGTTGGTTGGGGTTGGGTGTTGGGTTTTTCCTCCTTTGCCTTTTGTCAGTGAGGTGGGCTCTGCGGTCTTCTTCAAAGGAGGCTGCTGCCCGCCAAACTGTGAGGCGCCAAGATGCACGGTTTGAGGCGTTATCAGCCCACTGGCGGTGGTCAATGTGGCAGGCACCAAGAGATTTCTTTAGGCAGTCCTTGTACCTTTTCTTTGGTGCACCTCTGTCACGGTGGCCAGTGGAGAGCTCGCCATATAATACGATCTTGGGAAGGCGATGGTCCTCCATTGTGGAGACGTGACCCATCCAGCGCAGCTGGATCTTCAGCAGCGTGGACTCGATGCTGTCGACCTCTGCCATCTCGAGTACCTCGACGTTAGGGGTGTGAGCGCTCCAATGGATGTTGAGGATGGAGCGGAGACAACGCTGGTGGAAGCGTTCTAGGAGCCGTAGGTGGTGCCGGTAGAGGACCCATGATTCGGAGCCGAACAGGAGTGTGGGTATGACAACGGCTCTGTATACGCTTATCTTTGTGAGGTTTTTCAGTTGGTTGTTTTTCCAGACTCTTTTGTGTAGTCTTCCAAAGGCGCTATTTGCCTTGGCGAGTCTGTTGTCTATCTCATTGTCGATCCTTGCATCTGATGAAATGGTGGAGCCGAGATACGTAAACTGGTTGACCGTTTTGAGTTTTGTGTGCCCGATGGAGATGTGGGGGGGCTGGTAGTCATGGTGGGGAGCTGGCTGATGGAGGACCTCAGTTTTCTTCAGGCTGACTTCCAGGCCAAACATTTTGGCAGTTTCCGCAAAGCAGGATGTCAAGCGCTGAAGAGCTGGCTCTGAATGGGCAACTAAAGCGGCATCATCTGCAAAGAGTAGTTCACGGACAAGTTTCTCTTGTGTCTTGGTGTGAGCTTGCAGGCGCCTCAGATTGAAGAGAATGCCATCCGTGCGATACCGGATGTAAACAGCGTCTTCATTGTTGGCAAATACTAGAGCGCATCGGATGTCCCCCAAAGTTCCTCAACATCATTATCCAACTGCACGAAAACCAACAAGGTCGGGTCAGATACAGCAATGAGCTCTCTGAACCCTTCTCCATTAACAATGGCGTGAAGCAAGGCTGTGTTCTCGCACCAACCCTCTTTTCAATCTTCTTCAGCATGATGCTGAACCAAGCCATGATACAAACTGAATAGTACATAAGCATATATTCTACATATTTTCTATGATTAATTAACCCCTATATTCCAACACGAGTGATGCCGCAAGAGGTTGGGACCGGACTCCCCCTCCCCTTCCCCCCGAACACAACCTGGCAGCGGCGCCCGTGTAATCCAGGGAGCAGGTCGGCGAGGTTGCGCGGCTCATCCAAGAGTGGGACGGGAGGGGTGGGTGGGGGGACCAGGAATCCTCGGCTTCCAGGAGCTGGGACGTGCAAGATGTAGTTGCCGGCTGGAGGAGGGTTTTTTTCTGTCACCAATTTACCTCCATGGATAACAATCACCCAGTCAATGAACGGCAGAGGGCGCAGACTGGCAGAGGAGAGGGGAGAGGAGAGAGGGGAAAGAGGAGGGGTGAGGGGGAGAGAGGAGGGGGATAGAGGAGGGTGAGAGGAGAGGGGAGAGAGGTGAGAGAGAGAGAGGAGGGAGACAGGATGGGAGCAGAGAGGAGGGGGGACTGGCAGATTAACCCTTGTGGGGTGGTCAAAACTTGGGTTCCAATCTGTGAGATGGAGCCAACAGGGACTTTTCAACCTAGGGTGGAGCCCGTCCTGTGAATGACAGGCCAAAATGGACTTTGGATCTCGAGCAGTGGTGCTCTCCCACTCACATACCACCCTGACTAACAACCAGAACATCTCCGCACAAGGCAAGCCCTGGTTATGTACTGTTACTGGCCCAGAGGAACCCAAAACCCAGCAGCAATAGGTATTCACCAAGGTAAATGGTTACTTAAACAAAAGTTGCTTTTAATTATCTTTAAACATGAAACCAGGATCAAACTATAACTCATTACTATTAACAACCCTCTTCTGATTCTAAGTGCACGTGTATGTAATGTGTGTATAAGTTCAAGAAAAGTACTTTGATTCACAGTCCAATCTCATTTCTCACTCCACCAAGTTCACTGGTTGCAGGCAATTATTATACCGTGCACAGAATTTAACATATATGGATCTTCACCAGGCTATGGTGCTTGAAAGGTAAATTGTTACCACTAAGGAAGGTTCTTGTCAGTTTTCAGAGAGAGATTTGTTGTTCGTTGGACACCCACAAAACTGATTTCTTTAAATCACTTCAGTGTCTTACTGACAAAACTTGCCCCATCAGAGTTCTCCAGATGATAACCTCTTTCTTTCAGGTCACCACAGAGTTTCTTCTTGTTTCACTTATTTCAAGTGAAACATTAGACAACCAGTCCTCTCCTCTTGCTTTGACCAGGCTGAACTAAGTACTCATAAACCGTCTTCAAAATGGGGTTTTCCACAAGCTTGCCAGCTTGTCCTGTTCCAGTCCCAGCTGCTGCTGCTGAACTGTAGAACTGAATTCTCTCTCTTTCTCATACAAACACACGCTCAAAGAAAATCACATGACCCTCTTAGAAGAGCCAACTGCACTCAGTCATACTGCGGCTCCAGACCAAAACTTCTGAGTCCGTTCATCTGCTGCTTTCCAAAACTATGATCCATTACTCCACAGCAGGTCCAATTAACACCTACTTATGAAGTTTTTATAGGCATTTTTCAAAAATTTTTCAAAGGGACTGTCTGGCTTGAGCAGAGCTCTGGCATTTTAAATGAGATCTGTTTTGAAGTGTTTGTGACTGTGTGTGACCTAACTAAAAAAAACCTGCCATAATTTATCTCTTTTAAAACATATCGATATAAAATATAACATAATCTGTCACTGTATCTTTATCTTTGCAAGATAATAGGACACAGTTTGAATTTCTCCAGCTTTGAGTTTCACTTCGATCACGGTGTCTGTGAACTTTCATGTTCCAGGCCCTTAAGTACACGATGTTGTGTTGGCCTTCATAAACTGCTCAGCAATCTAACCCTTCCCCACCTCACCCCCCCACAACCCTCTGTTTTCCTTGCGTCCATGTGGCTGTCTAAGAGTCTCTTTGATGCCCCTATTGTCATTGGAGTCAGAGGGGGTGAAACTAGAATGACTGTCTATAAATTTTTTGTCCAGGGTTTTAGAAGAAATGTATTATTTTTTATAAAAATATTCCTGTCGTTAGTTATCATAAAAACATTTTCCGTAAGCCCAGGTGACGTGGCTAAAACTCGATGCTCATTTACTTTTTGAACCTCAAGTCAGAGCTGTCGTTATGACCCAATGACAACGACACTTCGAATCACATGGTTTTGTCTGCACAAGCAAGCGCTGTTGTTTTTGCAGCTGCCGGTGTTTTTAGAGTCGCTGCTTTTGTCAGATTTTCTGGTGATTTATCTCACTGCTGTCGCCGTTACGTTCAGTGATAGATGGGAATTACCATTTATGAGTGACATTGGTACAAAAAACATTACTAAGGATTCTGTACAGTCTGGTACGGGATGAGGTCCATGGAGCGGGGGGGGGGGGGGGGGTGCGTGGCACCAGGAGTTACCCCACTGGTGATGCCACTGTCTCAACTTTCATTTTCCACTCCCATAGCACCTGAAGTAATCCCTTATTAACACCAGAGCACCTGTTTAGAACCACTGGTTTAGAACATAGAACATCTCAGTGCAAGACAGACCCTGGTTATGTACTGTATAAAGGACGCTGTTTGAATTTCTCCAGCCTTGTGTTTTTACTTTGACCACGGTGTCTGTGAACCTTCGTGTTCCAGCCCCTTCCATCCACGATGTTGTGCTGACCCACGTAAAGCTGCTCAACAAACCAACCCTTCCCCACCTCATCCCACCCCCCACAACCGTCTGTTTCCCTTGCATCCATGTGCCTGTCTAATAGACTTTTAAATGCCCTTAGTGCTCACTGGTTGCACCAAATCTCAGGGCATCTATCAGCACACGGACATCTTCCCCTCCGCCATCAGACTTCTGCATGGACAATGAATAGCAGACACCATCTCACTCTTTCTCTCCTTTTGCACTAAATTATGTATATTTTTTAATTGTCTATTTACAGAAATGGGATTTATCACAATTCTTGTTCCTGTAATTATGCTGCCCCAATAAAAACAGATTTCGTGACATATGTTTATGATAATAAACCTGATTCTCATTCAAGATTAAAGATTCCATTTTTTGATATAAATTTTTTAATGTAGACGTATGTCTTGGGTAAACTTATACCTCTCATTTTGTTCATTTTAGATTGGTCACAGTGTTTGAGCTACCGAAAGAAAATAGACACACACAGCGAGAGCAGTTCAGATTATACAAGTCTTTATAACTAAATCTAAAGCTGAATTCACACTACAATATGCAAGCCCTTCCCAATTATACTTATCAATGCCTGGACTGGTCCCAACTGCCAAAGCGAGGCAATGACTGCACACTTGTAGTAGGTTGTTGGGGCGCCGGTAGCAGCCTCTCTACTTCCCTCGACCGGGTCGTTAGCTGGACTCTTGAAGTTCTTCTTCTTGCTGAGAGATGTAGCCACCTCTTCCAGAGTCTCTCTCTTCAGCAGTGGGACCAGGGCTTATATTACCCAAAAGTTGTTTACAGATCTTATCTTTTTGAACAAATGGTTTATTATCTTCCTCTTGCTGAGAGATGTTGCCACCTCTTGGAGAGTCTCTCACTTCAGAAGTGTGACAATGGCTCATATCATCCCAAAAGTTGTTTACCTCAAATCCTATCTCTTTGAACAAATGGTTTAAGTATCTTCAAGGTCTCCTGACAGTCTGTGACCAACAAATGTAAACTGCTCTGGGCCTCATAAGTGTAAAATAGATAAGGTCTTCCTATTCAACTGCACCCTGGGCCCCATGGTGGAATTTAGATGTGTCTACTAATTCTAAAAAAAACAGGCAAGTTCTCAGCCTTGCAGTAAAAGACACAGTTTAAATCTTCCATTACCACGTACAGCGCGGTAACAGGCCATTTTGGCCCACGAGTCTCTGCTGCTCGATTTACACCCCATTTACCTACATCCCCCGGTACGTTTCGAACAGTGGGAGTAAAGTGGAGCCCCCTTCCCAGCAGACATGGGGAGAACGCGTTAACTCCTTACGGACAGAATGGGTATTTGGACCGCCGGTCCTGATCGCTGGCACTGTAAAGGTGCTGCACGAACCACGAAGCCCCCTGTCACCTTTGGTTGCCCCCCCCCCCATGAAGAGGCCACTCCGTCAGAGACTTTGAGTGTCCACGAGCCCCGCCACCTCCTGGATGTAGGAGCCTCCTGCTCCTCTTCACCTCCACAGCCACAAGGCTGCCAGTCCAGTGTAGTGGAGAACCCATGCATTGGAGAGGCACAAGGCATCAGAAACTGAGAGAACACAGACCCCACTAAAACAATTACTGAAAAGTGTGTTGATGTGTAATTACACCACTAGGGCACCAGGGGTCATCCCGGTGACCTTGGAAATAAAGCAGTCCAGAGCTACAGACTAGACTTCCAGGTTTGTCTTGCAGAGAGACAAGACCTCTTAGTGTACATATTAGTTTATTAAAGCTGTCTTATATTCGCACCGCTGCTGTGGTTATTGGCAGTACAGTAAGTATAATTATGTATTAAATTGGATTGCTTCAGAGAACCACACGGTTAAATGTTTTCGAAGAATGTGACTGAAAATAAAGTAAAAAGCTTTAAGGTTTATATATTCTTGCATATGAAGTTTGTTTGGTAGAGTATTTTTTTTGTCTTTTAAACTGTTTATTCTTAATGCAGGTGTAACTGCTCAATGTTTATGGGCCCCTTCCCCGTGAAGCAGTCAGGTTTTTGTTTCTTCTGTACTTCTCTCTTACCGATGATGTAAAAATATATTTACGTTACGTGAGGTGAAAAGAAAGCAAGGCTTTCTCTTAAATACCATGGTCAAGCCCGAAGCGGTGGTGATCCATCTGTCCCTTTGCTGCATAAAGTCCGCTGCTTGACCTGCTGAGTTTCTCCAGCATTGATTTTACCTTCACTCGGTTGGTGGAAGCCAAGTTCCCATTGAGAATGGGTGCTCCGAACCACCCCATGGCCCCACAGGGGAGTAGGACCCTGCGGAGGAGTTCTGGAAGACGCCTCCCTCTCTCGTTCGTCCTGGCACTGCCATCACGCAGGGATAATTGATTATCTATCGATCTTGTGTACTCGTTATTGCTTCCAAGTGTAAAGCACACAATTACAGTTGGGTTTTTTTAAATATAAACTCCTTATTCTGCTGCAGCAAGTGTTTTGATACAGGTGAAGTAAAACCTCTGGGTATCCAGAATTCAAGCAATCACCAGCCTCAAGCAACCGGCAAAAAATTCAAGGAAAATAAATAAGAATAAAATAATAGGTAAAAAATACGCACATTTAAAATTCTAAAAGTAAATTTCTCTGAAGTAACACATAAATTATCAGTGAAGATGGAAGCCAACATTCAGCCTTGGCCAGTCTTTGCTTGTAGCAGCTGTTTGAATAAAGTTGTGTTTGAATAAAATGGCGTCATCCCCGGGATTGTGAGAAACAGAAGTACCTTCACACATTTCGCTCGAGACAAAAATTGAGAACAAAGAACATTTATTGTACAACAGTGCAAAGTTGGGTGCTTCCCCTTACCATGGGAATACACACACATACTGGGGCTCACCCAACTTTTATACAGTTCATTTCAGTGTAGAGGTACCCTCCCCCCCTTAACATTCTTCTGCTTCCTGGATTGGTTTGGCATTTGGTAATTCTGTCTGCCTACGTGCAGTTTCTGTAAACTTGAAAGACCATGGGGTATCCTGTCTGGGTCCCATCATGTCATTGTCCTTATTCATGAATCTGCCTTTGTCCTTATTCACACATCTCAACCCCCAGGACTTACTAAATAATTCTGCAGAACTTGCTATCACTACAAGACCCTTATTCTGTTATACTTGCGTAACCCTTCCTCACACTCTTATCGGAATTCATCCCTACTCAGCACTTACTTAACTTCCTCTAATCTAGTCTAGTATTCTTTATTTCATTCATACTAGCTTTACTTCCTATATTCTATTATCTCTCACAGGATGAAGAGCCGGTCGATGCTGCTCGCCATTAAAGTGTCTCCTTATCCTTATCCGTCTATCAGGCGGCTCCATGGAGGGGGAGGAACCTGCAGATGCAGCGACAGTTAAATGTTTTCAAAGAATGTGACTGAAAATAAAGTGAAAAGCTTAAAGTTTTATATATTCATGCAAGTGAAGTTTGTTCAGTGTAAGTACAGTGTAGTATTTTTGTCTTTTAAAAAATGTTTATTCTTAATACAGGTGTATTAGTTAGGCATTGTCAGACTGTCTCAAGCAACCGGATAGTACACTTATCCAGCATCTACCAATTCCCATAGGTGCCAGATACCAGGGATTTTACTGTATATGACCATAAACTCTATCATCAAGGGTTGAACTGTTTTGAGCTGAAATGTGACCTGACAATTTCTCTCCAAGGATGCTGTCTGCCTCGATGCGACCCTCCCAATTTCTTTCTGATCCCTCAGTCATTTTCATACTGGATAAATGACTCATGGGCCCTTCCCCACACAGAATTCACTATAAGTAACCAGAGGAAGGTGTCAATTTGCAACTCACCAATGTACTGGAGAATCACACCAGGTCACGTAGCATCCAGAGGAAGTTAAAGGTTCCATTATTGTCAAGTAATACTACGTTTAGAATGTAACATACATGAAATTCTTTAACTTTGTCCACCATAAGGAGAGTCGCAATTTTTTCAAGCACCCCTCGCAGAAATGAGGCCTCAGCGAGGAACGAACTCATGACCCTTCGTTTACAAGACCAGTGCTCTAACCACAGAGAAGTAAAGAGTCACCAACATTTCGGGCTTCAGCCCTTCGTCAAGGTTGAGCAAAAAACAGATAGGCACCTGGATAAAATAGTGGCAGAGGGAGGCAGGGGGGAGAGAGGAGAAGGAGAATGGGCCAGGGTGTGAGAGATGGGAAAATTGACCTAAAATTATGAACATGGAAGAAACTGAAGTTCATCAGTAAAATGGCTGTAACCAGTTCAAACAGGATAAGTTTGGGGCTTAGGATGCAGGAAAGCAGAGTCAGCACGATTAACATAAGAATCTTCTATCCTTTGTGACAAGACCATAGGACTAAGATAAGGAATGGTAAGGTACAATAGAATGTAGGAAGTTGAGGTAGTCTGGATCAGATAAGGGTCTCCTAGCCCTGGACAGAAGTACCAAGTCATACATTTCTAATTAGCTAACCATACACAGATTTATACATATGAAATTAGCCAACCCTAGATAGAATGAGTCAACTCTGCATATCAAGAGACTGTAGCCCCGAGAATCAGGAAGGTGTGAATAAGGACAATGACATGAAGGGACACCGACAGGATACCCCCCCCTGGTTCTCCAAGTATACTGAAATTGCACGTAGGCAGGCAGGATTGCCTAATGCCAAACCTCTCCAGCAGGAGGCAGAAGAATGTAAGGGGGAGGGTATTCCTACACTGAAATCAACTGTATAAAAGTTGGGTGAGCCCCAGTGTGTGTGTGTATTCCCAGGGTAAGGGGAAGCACCCAACTTTGCATTGTTGTAGTAATAAATGTTCTTTGTTCTCAATTTTTGTCTCGAGCAATTTCTTTAAAGGTACTTTAATTCCTAACAAATGGGGGCTCGCCCGGGATCACACTCCCTCCACTGACAGAGTACCCCGACGACGAGAGTAGGTGCACCCCGGCTGATTCAGCTGGACTCACGGGCGACGGGTGGCTGGTCAGTGGAAGAAGCGAGTGATATCCGAGAAGAGGCATTGAGAACAAACGGCGGAAGGACGCGCGCTAGAGCAGTACTGCCAGAACTCGGTAAGAGTATTTTACTTGTTCCTAAGTATGGGAATAGCGGGCAGTAGAGATGAGAGTCCTGACACAGGACGTGACCACCAGATAGCTACGTACAGCCCGCTTGGGATGATGTTATCTGAGTGGGGCACAGGAAAGACCCGCGGTAAAGACAAACTGACGACGGTCAGGTATTGTTGTAATGAATGGGTGGGATACCCGGTTAAAGGGAGCTCCGTGTACTGGCCAAAATTCGGATCCGAGGATGAATGGATGTGTGAAGCTTTGAACTTATGGCTCTATCAAAACCAGCCAGACAATGTTGAGAGCAGGGAATATGCAGCCTGCTGGCTCAAGGGATCCATTGAACAGCTGGTTTTGAATGAGAAAGAATCCAGGGATAAGAGAGAGGAGGAACCTCTTGTCCCTGAATCACAGGGTTGGGATGTGTTACATTCCCTCCCTCCACCCTATGTTCCTCCTATGCCGGCTCCTATCTTTCCTTCCCCTCCTATTGCCTACCCTTCTGCACCTTCCCCACCTCCCCCACCACTAGAGAAGAGAGAAGAGAGCAGGAGTGGTATGATAACTTGCTCACAAAGCACTCGATTACCACCTCTGTTGGCAGGAGAGAGAGGTAACTTTAATTCAGAACAGCGTGAGACTCTTCAGGAAGAAAGGGCAGAACCCTTTGATTCATTTCCCAGGGAGCAGGAACCCAGACCTAATAAGCCAGAAACCAATTGGATGAGACCACTGCGGGAAGTTCCCATGAGAGAGGGTCTCGGTTTCGTAAATGTGCCCCTGACCAGTACTGAAGTGTGTAACTTTAAGAAAGAACTGACCTCCCTGATAGAAGATCCCCAGGGATGTGCCGAACAGTTAGACCAATTTTTGGGACCAAATATATATACAATATGGGGGTCTCGACATAGAATCCCCAGCAGGGGAACAATTGGTACTAACAGGTTTTGTTACCAACTCAGCCCCAGACATTAAGAGAAAATTACAAAAGACAGAAAATTGGCATGAGCAGGGAATAACCCAGCTTCTACAGATCACACAAAAAGCATTTGTCCAGACATCTGAGGATAAGCAGAAAGCAAAGGCTAACATTTTGATGCAAGCAGTTAAAGGAATAGTAGATGAGTAACATGAAAAAAGGCAGGGACTGTGTGCCAGCTCCTGAATGTTGGGAGAAGTGCAGGGAGTGGGAGAGTAGAGACCAGAGATAATTTCATAAATCACGACTTCCCACTTCAGTCACTGACCAATATTGATTAAAATTCATGCTAAAAATTAAATGTCATAAATGATCGTTTTTCAATACTGTAGAATTAGCGAATTTAACTACCAATTAATTCCAATTTATGAAATAAATTGTATTTAAATGTGATTTTGCACAGGGAGTACCTGAGAGTTGAGTGATATTATAACATTTGCAGGGAGAAATGTTTGCGCAAATAGGGTGAGTTCTATACATCTTAACTTTAAGTGTATGTGAGATAAAGAAAGGATCTGATGTGTAAAGTGGCTGGATCAGCCAGTTGAAGGGGGAGTGTGCATGTCCCTTTAAGTGCACTGTGGCACTTGAAATTGAGGCTTCAGGCTCTTGTCTTGCAGTTAGAGGTATGGAGCCCTATCAACACATTTAATACATTTCTTCTACACATTCAGCAGTCAAGGTCCGTGAGTTTAAAGATCACCCACCTCTGGAGAATAAAGATACCTCTGGGGATTCCTATGGGGATTCCTACAAGTTTAATCATTCATTTCTCTGGTGCATTTTCCTCCGGAGTGAAATTAATGCCTCAGCACAATTTCTCTGTATTGCCGCTGTTATTTAATTCATGATAACTTTCCCTATTCATCAGGTTTATATTTAAATCCGGTAGTGCGGAAGTTACATTGTAAATAATCACGGAGGTAAACCCTGCGCAACTGGATTCAGCTTAATGGAGAAATAAACCTGCGAACTGGTCTATGGTGCTGTGTGAGTATTGCAATAGGTGGAATATGATTTAAATTGGTGGCATAGTTCAGAACAATTGGGTGCATAAGAATAATATCATTAAGAACTCACAGATCTTGTACCAGATGCTATTCAGTACATCTTGACTTAAGGACTGGAGAAATTGGCATGTTAGAATGAGATTGGCATGGTACCAATATTTCTTGATTCAATAATGACTCCACAAGCTCCAGGATTCATGCAGCAGAACTTTTAAGTGGAATATAATAGAAACTAGCCTGTACTTAAATTATTGTGTGTGCAATCTTCATAAGAACATCTTTTAACTTTTTTTGGTGCCTGTTTTACAGACTGTTTTAAATAAGGCCAGCTCCTGTGAGCTGTGGCACAAGGCATTTTACTTAAGGCAGAACTAAAGGTTGAATATGTTTCAAGTTCTCTTGCAGGGGCTCTTGTGCTGCAATGTCTGTTATGTACTCACTCTAACAAATTGGAGGGTTGTGCCCCATACAGACAAGCAGCTCCAACTGCATTTTAATAAGGTCTAACATATTCAAAACCCATGCAAATATGGTTTGTGTTTCATTTTACAATTTTTACACTAACACAAAGGAAAGTCAGATTGTTATTCATTTTATTAAAATCTAGTGATTGGTTATATGTAAAAGCATGGCAAGAGGATCAACTAAAACCTGCCTGGGATGGTCCCTTCTGTGTACTTTTAATTACAGACACCGCAGTAAGAACAAGAGAGAAAGGCTGGACCCACATTCAAAGAATTAATGACAAAGTGCCATAATGTTACAATTTTATTCGTTTTTTTTAATGGTTTATTCAGTTTTGTGTATTTTATTGCTGTTTTCAATGAGCTTTACATTTATCGTGGTTTATTCAGTTTTTGTGTATTTTATTGCTGTTTTTAATGAGCTTTACATTTATCGTGGTTTATTCAGTTTTGTGTATTTTATTGCTGTTTTCAATGAGCTTTACATTTATTGTGGTTTTATTCAGTTCTTCTCGCATTTTATTGCAGTTTTCAATGAGCTTTACATTTATTGTGTTTTATTCAGTTCTTATTGTATTTTATTGCAGTTTCCAATGAGTTTGACATTTATTGTGGTTTTATTCAGTTCTTCTTGCATTTTATTGCAGTTTTCAATGAGCTTTACATTTTTTGTGTTTTATTCAGTTCTTATTGTATTTTAATGAGCTTACATGTATTCTTCATTGTTGTTTACTAATTTCTTTGGAATATTGTTCGTTAATGTTTTAAGCCCCCCTGGAATAGGGGCAGCAGAGGTTACAATTCAGCTCCTTTAGAATGTAGACAGGGCATAGATTTAATGTATAGTCATAATGGGATATAAGGGATCCCAATACGGACCAGGGGAATTAAACAGCTTTAGTGGAGTACTCTCGATGTTTTAAGTACTTCTGGAGAAGGGGTAGCAGAGGTTACAGATTGTACTGTTTTACAGGCTAGAGAGGGCATAGAGGCAAGGTATTTAGAATACGGATCAGGGAAACACAGTGGGGATAGGCAGTCACACAGTGAGGCACCTGTGTACACAGACTAACCGCAAAACAAACAATGTACATTTCACACAAAGGGGGAAACTAACAAGCTAACCGCAAAACAAACAGACACTTCACACAACCACGAGACACATAATCCCCCACCTGGCTCTCTCTCTCTGATCATCCCTGAAGGGGAACACCTGTTTTCAGGGAGCTGCTGCTCATCTGGTGCTTATATAACGTGGAAAGGAGCGAAGTAGAGTGCAGGGTGTCAAAATCCTCACAAAGGACATGGTGGGACAAAGACAGACAGAATGGTAGTCAGGATTGTACATGTAGCAGAGAGAGAGAGAGTTGACACATATGCTAATGTTAGCAGACAAGCTGCAACACACAGTTAAATCACAAGAAACAATCCCCCCCCTGCTTGGTCACTTTTCATCACCCCATGAAGGGGAGCACCAGTTTCCAACAACGTGAGCTGCTTGACACTTTAATATCAGGCTCCAAACAGCCTTCGGAGATCGGTGGCCCTAGGGTTCGGGGCTGAAGAGGACATCAGATACTAGCCACAATCAAACGGAACCGCCTGACTACTGCTACTCGTTCGCTGCTGAAGGCAGCGCCTCTCACAGACTTCGTCGGGACAACACTTACAAAGGTCGTGTGCTTCAAAGACACTGCTTCAATATTTCAACGTATGGGATGGACTAGACTCTTTACTGAGAACTGGAGCCTGATACTCCAAACCCTAATAAGCAGCTGGACTCACTCCCCTGACCTTCATGGTGCTCCCCTACCTAAAGACTTTACACAGACATTACAATTCGGTTATTGACCAGCTGGGTAAAACCACACCTTACACTTGAAAGATCAGTGTTACTGATCTAAAAGAAAAGTGAGGAAAGTGGGGGGGGGGGGGGGGGGGATCAGTCACACTGACACTAGTAACCAAAGATCAGTAACACTGATCATGGTGAAAGATCAGTATTACTGATCTAAAAGAAAAGTGAGGATTGTGAGAGATGGGAAAATTGACCTAAAATTATGAACATGGAAGAAACTGAAGTTCATCAGTAAAATGGCTGTAACCAGTTCAAACAGGATAAGTTTGGGGCTTAGGATGCAGGAAAGCAGAGTCAGCACGATTAACATAAGAATCTTCTATCCTTTGTGACAAGACCATAGGACTAAGATAAGGAATGGTAAGGTACAATAGAATGTAGGAAGTTGAGGTAGTCTGGATCAGATAAGGGTCTCCTAGCCCTGGACAGAAGTACCAAGTCATACATTTCTAATTAGCTAACCATACACAGATTTATACATATGAAATTAGCCAACCCTAGATAGAATGAGTCAACTCTGCATATCAAGAGACTGTAGCCCCGAGAATCAGGAAGGTGTGAATAAGGACAATGACATGAAGGGACACCGACAGGATACCCCCCCCTGGTTCTCCAAGTATACTGAAATTGCACGTAGGCAGGCAGGATTGCCTAATGCCAAACCTCTCCAGCAGGAGGCAGAAGAATGTAAGGGGGAGGGTATTCCTACACTGAAATCAACTGTATAAAAGTTGGGTGAGCCCCAGTGTGTGTGTGTATTCCCAGGGTAAGGGGAAGCACCCAACTTTGCATTGTTGTAGTAATAAATGTTCTTTGTTCTCAATTTTTGTCTCGAGCAATTTCTTTAAAGGTACTTTAATTCCTAACAAGGGGGAAGATTACAAGCCAATAGGTCATAGGTGGATACAGGTGCAAAAATAGAAGAGAGGTTCATTCGTTCATTTATCATCTGATTGCATGAGTACAACCTGACAAAGTAGCATTCCAGGTACTTGGTACAAAACACGCAGACACACACCTAAACATCACACAAACAGACAACCAATACATCTGCAGGACAAATATACAGTAAAATTCCCTGGTATCTGGCATATATAGGAATGGTTAGATGCCGGATGTGTATTTTCCAGTTGCTTTAGATTTTGCCTAATGGCGAGGTGTACCATTTTAAACCTGTCTTTTTTAACGATTTATTTTCTGCAGTTTTTTTTGCTGGTTGCTTGAGGTTGGCAGCTGCTTGAATTCCAGATAACAGGGGTTTTGCTGTACATATATAAAATTAAATACATAGAAGTTAAGCTGAGGTGATGGGGAGGAGTAGCTCTCTGAATGGAGAGGGAAGGGGGTGAAGAACTGGAGGAAAGGAGACAGGGATGAGGAGAGAGAGAGAGAGAGAGAGAGAGAGAGAGAGAGAGAGAGAGACCAGGGGAGAAGTTTAATTGAAACTGATTTTTTTCAGATTTATTGACAGAGTACATACATGATATCACATTCTTCTTTGGCTTGGCTTCACGGACGAAGATTTATGGAGGGGGTAAAAGTCCACGTCAGCTGCAGGCTCGTTTGTGGCTGACAAGTCCGATGCGGGACAGGCAGACACGGTTGCAGCGGCTGCAGGGGAAAATTGGTTGGTTGGGGTTGGGTGTTGGGTTTTTCCTCCTTTGCCTTTTGTCAGTGAGGTGGGCTCTGCGGTCTTCTTCAAAGGAGGTTGCTGCCCGCCAAACTGTGAGGCGCCAAGATGGACGGTTTGAGGCGATATCAGCCCACTGGCGGTGGTCAATGTGGCAGGCACCAAGAGATTTCTTTAGGTAGTCCTTGTACCTTTTCTTTGGTGCACCTCTGTCACGGTGGCCAGTGGAGAGCTCGCCATATAATACGATCTTGGGAAGGCGATGGTCCTCCATTCTGGAGACGTGACCCACCCAGCGCAGCTGGATCTTCAGCAGCGTGGACTCGATGCTGTCGATCTCTGCCATCTCGAGTACTTCGACGTTAGGGATGAAAGCGCTCCAAAGGATGTTGAGGATGGAGCGGAGACAACGCTGGTGGAAGCGTTCTAGGAGCCGTAGGTGATGCCGGTAGAGGACCCATGATTCGGAGCCGAACAGGAGTGTGGGTATGACAACGGCTCTGTATACGCTTATCTTTGTGAGGTTTTTCAGTTGGTTGTTTTTCCAGACTTTTTTGTGTAGTCTTCCAAAGGCGCTATTTGCCTTGGCGAGTCTGTTGTCTATCTCATTGTCGATCCTTGCATCTGATGAAATGGTGCACCCGAGTTAGGTAAACTGGTTGACCGTTTTGAGTTTTGTGTGCCCGATGGAGATGTGGGGGGGCTGGTAGTCATGGTGGGGAGCTGGCTGATGGAGGACCTCAGTTTTCTTCAGGCTGACTTCCAGGCCAAACACTTTGGCAGTTTCCGCAAAGCAGGACGTCAAGCGCTGAAGAGCTGGCTCTGAATGGGCAACTAAAGCGGCATCGTCTGCAAAGAGTAGTTCACGGACAAGTTTCTCTTGTGTCTTGGTGTGAGCTTGCAGGCGCCTCAGATTGAAGAGAATGCCATCCGTGTGGTACCGGATGTAAACAGTGTCTTCATTGTTGGGGTCTTTCATGGCTTGGTTCAGCATCATGCTGAAGAAGATTGAAAAGAGGGTTGGTGCGAGAACACAGCCTTGCTTCATGCCATTGTTAATGGAGAAGGGTTCAGAGAGCTCATTTCTGTATCTGACCCGACCATGTTGGTTTTCGTGCAGTTGGATAATCATGTTGAGGAACTTTGGGGGACATCCGATGCGATCTAGTATTTGCCAAAGCCCTTTCCTGCTCACGGTGTCGAAGGCTTTGGTGAGGTCAACAAAGGTGATGTAGAGTCCTTTGTTTTGTTCTCTGCACTTTTCTTGGAGCTGTCTGAGGGCAAAGACCATGTCAGTAGTTCCTCTGTTTGCGCGAAAGCCGCACTGTGATTCTGGGAGAATATTCTCGGCGACACTAGGTATTATTCTATTTAGTAGAATCCTAGCAAAGATTTTGCCTGCAATGGAGAGCAGCGTGATTCCCTATAGTTTGAGCAGTCTGATTTCTCGCCTTTGTTTTTGTACAGGGTGATGATGGTGGCATCACGAAGGTCCTGAGGCAGTTTTCCTTGGTCCCAACAAAGCTTGAAAAACTCATGCAGTTTGGCATGCAGAGTTTTGCCGCCAGCCTTCCAGACCTCTGGGGGGATTCCATCCATACCTGCTGCTTTGCCACTTTTCAGTTGTTCGATTGCACTAAAACACTATAAATAAACTGACTGTACAATACAAAGAGAATAAAAAGAAAATCCATAAAGTGCACAAGTAAGATCCTTAAATAAGTCTGAGTTTGTCATTGAGGAGTCTGATGGTGGAGGGGGAGCAGCTGTTCCTGAACCTGGTGGGTGTGAGCCTTGTGGCCCCTACACCTCTTCCCTGATGGCAGCAGCAAGCACAGAGCGTGTGCTGGGTGGTGAGGGTCTTTGACGATCGCTGCTGCCCTCTGACGGCAGTGTTCCCCGTAGATGTTCTAGATGGTGGGGAGGGCTTTGCCTGTGATGTTCTGGGCTGTGTCCACTGTCTTTTGGAGAGCTTTACGTTCAGGGCTATTGGTATCCCCATACCAGACCAGGATGCAGCCGGTCAGCACACCTCAGAAGAAATTTTCCACGGTTTCCGATGGTGAACCAAACTCTGCGAACCCCTGAGGATGTCGAGGTGCTGACGAGCTTTCTTCACAGTGCCATTGGTGTGTTGGGTCCAGGGAAAATCCTCCGAGACGGTGACTCCCAAGAACCTAGATTTGCTCACCCTCTTCACCTCTGATCCCCCAATGATTTTTATAACTGGCTTTCCTTTCCTGAAGTCAACAATCAGCTCCTCAGTTTTAACCAGCAGGAAAAAGAATCTCGGGGTTGCATGTACTCAATCGCTGGGTTCACCCTCCCACCAATGATCACCCGCGCACCTCCTGTAGCCTCACACAGGAAGATCCCACCGTGTTCAGGAGGGAGAAGAGAGTGAGAGGAGGGAGGGGAGAGAGAGGAAAGAGGGTGGAAGCAGTTATCAGAGCCAGACAAAAATTTACAGAAACCAAATGGCAAAGTGTTACAAAGTAAAAAAAAACGGGCTTTGTACACTACATCAGTGCCACAGTTAATGAAAATGATATCTATTCTTCACTGAGAATCAGGGGAGAGCGCGAACGCAGTCCCCCACTACCACAAATTTTGCAGTCGAGTATCCCGCATTTGGGGACATCGCAGGCGTCAGCACACCCGAAGTGCAATAGGTTAGCCTCGTCCTGGGAGATCGGCCATCATGACCACCGATTCTCCCCTGCCAGGTAAGTATGCTTCATTCAGCTCAGCCTCACGCCCCCAACCTCCATCCACACTCCTTAACATCATTGTGAGTTATCATTGTAAAACATTATATGGCACTATCCGACCAGCGAACGTTTCACTTTCACGTGTTGTCTTTAATTTATTTCATTATTCGTGATTTTTGTTAGATCTTCTCCTTCCGCACTTCTAATCTGCATATATGCCTTAAAAGGAAGAACGATTTCTTGGGCGCGGCCTGCAATTGGACACTCACCGCTGAGTGACACCCTGCTCCCCAGCACGTGTATCACTCACCAGCGCTGCCGCCGGAGGCTGCGAACCCAGTGCATCGCCCCAGCCCGCCCTGTGCCTCTACAGCTTCCCCCCCCCACCCAGCCCGGGTGGTCCAGGACCCAGCTTTCGACAGTGGGGAATTTGGGGTTTCCGTCGGGTACCAATACCCCTGAGCGTAAAGCCACGTAGCAGACACGGCCCAGCAGTCAACCTTGCGAATGAAGGACGGGGCGACGGGACCCAGACAATGTACCTGAAGGGCGGCGCAGGACCATCAGCTCACTGCTGCAATCCCGCAGGGTTCAAGGAAGCCCCCCTTATCCCAGTACTCAAGAGGTGACCTTACAGGCCTGTGGCCCTGACCTCCACCATTATGAAGTGCCATTTGAATCCACCTGGAGAAGAAACCGTACCACAGACGATGCTGTAGCCTTGTCCATTCACTCTGTCTTGGCCCACCTGGAGAACAACGCCTCAAACGCCAGCCTGCTGTTCACTGACTCCAGCCGGCATTGAATATGATCATTCCCCAGAAGCTGGTGGAGGAGCTGTCCTCGCTGGGACTCAACACCTCTCTCAGTCATTGGACCTGGACTTCCTAACAGAGAGCCTGGATCGGTAGCAGAACGTCGGGCAGCGTCACGCTGAGCGCGGGCACACCTCAGGGCTGTGTGCTCAGACCGCCCCTGTTCACGCTACTGATGTACGGCGGCATCGCCAGATCCCGCTCCGGTGGAGTGATCAAGTTTGCAGACAACACAACAGTCATTGGCCTCATCAACGATGAGTCACTCTGCGGAGAAGGGGTGGAAAATCTCGTTGAATGATTTTCTTTGCTCTCCCTGTATTGCACAGTTTGTTTACATTCGTTACCTGTTCACACTTCTTTGATTGTTTACATTTACGCTGCGTACAGTTTACTTTTTGCGTTACCAATTAGAGGTAATTCTGCCATCCCTGCGGGAAAAAGGAATCTCAGGGTTGTATGTGATGTCATGTACGAACTCCGACAATAAATCTGAATTCTGCTTTTTTATAGGTTAACCAATCCTCTATCCATGCTAAACCATCACCCCAAATTCCATGCATCCTATCTTCTGTACAAGTCTATTATGCGGCACCTTATCAAGCACCTTCTGGAATCCAGGTGAACAATGCCCACCCGCTCTCCTCTATTTAATGTGCTCATTATATCCAGTGAGTTTGTCAAACAGGACCTGCCTTTATTGAATCAATGCTGCTCTGCCTTTTTGCTCCACATACCTTGCTATTAATGACACCTTCAAGCATTTTCCCAACTGCAGATGGTCAACTTTCGCCGATATCCTTTTTCGTATGTGACATTCGTTGTCTTCCAATCTACCGGGATTTGGCCAGAGTCCAGAGAATTTTGGGAAATTATTATCAAAGCCTTGACTAGAACTGCTGCTATTTCTTTCCGTACCCTGGGATCCATTCCATCAGAACCAGGAGACTTATCAATCTTTAAACCCTCTGGTTTTCTGAGTTCGACCTCATTAGTCATAGCTATTACATTCACCTCCCATCAAATCCACAACATCTGGCTTTGACATGCTCTATGTGACCTCCAACATAGAAATAGTCATTTCCTCATTATCCAATTTCAATTCCCTCATTATTATTTCATTATTTTCCAATTTCAGTTCTCCCCTTCTCATCTTCCAAGGGGCCAACCTTCACTTTAGCCACCCTTTTGCACTTTATTTAATAATAAAGACTTCTTCTGTCCATTTTTATATTTTGTGCTCATCATTCCTCTGCCTTCTCTCTCTTTAGAGCTCGCTTTGTGTTTTTTTTTGTTGCTTGTTCCCTTGTAGGTTCAGTGAAGTGCTGTTCAAAAAAGCCTTCACGTGTGCCTTCTAGGAAATCCTCCTCAAGGTTGTTTTAACCAAGCTGATTCACCCAGTTTTATGTGCATGTTACAGTCCCCCACAATAACTGCTGTTCTATCCTTACATGCCTGAGCCATTAGGTGGGCTGTGGACAATTCTCTTTATTTTGTGTGCGGAGGATACGTGGCCTCCCTGCCTGTCTGGAGTGTGTGTATTGTGGGTGGTCACATGGCCTTCCTTCCTGTCTGAAACTTATTCGGAAGTCACATCACCTGTCAATCTCCGGCCTCCCATTCATGGATTCCTTGCCGTTGGCTAATTTAAATCACCTAGGGTCATTATTGGCTTGAAGCACAGATCAGCTCTGTAGAGAACACACTCTCTCTCTGCCTCGTGGTCCAAGCCCCACGCCAAGTCGCTGCTGTGGACATTGCTGGAAGTGTCGCAGGTAAGGTGTGCGCTACACCGAAGATGAGTTATAGAATTGCAATTGATCAATTCTTGCAGAGAATTCCCCGCGTTGGTCGGGGAACCAGGGGTGTGTAAGAGTCCCTGTTAGCAGCACACAGGAAGATCCCATCGTATTCAGGAGGGGGAGGAGAGGGTGGAGCGTGAGAGAGGAATGAGGAAGGGGAGAGGAAAGAGGGTGGAAGCAGTTCCCAATCGCACCTCGGGGCCAGACAAATATTTACTACATGGCGAAAATGTTTCGAAGGAGAAAAGCAGAGAACTTCACTGGGTGCAGAGTCTGATGGTCCAGGCAGTGACGCTGCATCAGTATAGGCTTTAAACGCTAAAGCAATGCGTTAAGCAACGAAAAAGAACTGTCTTTCACAGAGGATCAGGGAAGAGCGCGAACGCAGTCCCCCACTACCACAAATTTTGCAGTCGAGTATCCCGCATTTGGGGACATCGCAGGCGTCAGCACACCCGAAGTGCAATGGGATAGCCTCGTCCTGGGAGATCGGCCATCTTGACCACCGATTCTCCCCTGCCAGGTAAGTATGCTTTAATGTGCTCGCTCCCACTCACCCAAGCTCTACCGTTATCTCTTAATGTCATTAGGCGTAATTATTTTGACACCTCATATTGCACTGACTGATCAAAGGGAGTTTTATTTCCATGTTTTGTCTTTAATTGTTTTCTTCACTGTTAAATGTTTTAATCTTTTCTTTTGGTGGCCTAATTTACATTCCTTCCTTAAAAGGAAGGACCATCCGGGAGCCAGATCGCAATTGGACATTCACCACTGAGTGATACACTGCTCTCAGCGCATGCGTTCCACTACACTTGGCTTCCTGTGGACGCTGCGTGACCTGCGGAGCTGGGCTGCAACCACACGGCGGCTGTAAGGCTTCCCTCTGCTGCATCGCTGGTCTGCGTTCCATCATTCCCAACCCCCGTGTTTTCTGGGTGGTGTTTGCACTCCCCCCACCCCCCCTCCCCGGCCATATGGGTTCGGTTCATGGGGCACCAACTTTGACGGGAATGATCAAACTCAATCCCAGAACCATCAAATCTAGGGGGCAGCGAGCTTTCTTTCCAGGTGTTAGTGGGGCGCTACTGAAATGAAGGAAACAATTCGACGAAGTCAAAAAGGTCCTGCGAAGCAAAGGGGTGGGATGTTGGCTATTGCACCTGGTGAGGCTGAAAGTGCTATTAGCCTGGGGTGTCAAAAAGTTCTATCCAGAGGCAAAGGAGGCGATGAGATTCGCCAAATTTCAAGAGGCTACCGGGGGAGAAGGGTGTAGGTTGGAGTGAGTGTATTAGTAGAAATGAATTTTATTAAGTTCTGACTAAAGTGGCATTTGAGGATGTATATAGTTGGGGAGCTTGTGGAGGGGAGGGAGTAAGATGGGTGTTGCAGGCATGGCTTGGTTTGGTAAGAGAATTGGCGCCAGAGTGCTAGCGGTGGCAGCAGGCGAAGGGGTGGGGGTCCTTGGGGGGGTTGGGAGATGGGGGAAGGGGTACATATTGTTTTTATTTGCTGAAGGTGGCTTTCTTTTTAATTTTTTAAGAACGTACCCAAGTTCTGAGTGGGTGTGGACATCTGCGGTCAAGGTCTGTTGGGCGAAAAGGGACGGAAGATGTGGGGCAAAGGAAGATCGGGAAAGGGAGGGCGGTAATGATATTAGGACATCCCTGAGGTGATGGATGAGATAATTAAGGTAATAAATATGAATGTTAATAGAATCAATGGAATGATAAGGAGGAAAAGAGTCTTGGCACATCTTGGAGAGAGACAGGTGGACATGGTGCAGCGGGCTGAGCAACCCCGTGGTGAGACGGGCCTAATGACCGCACCAGTCAGCTGACCTAAGATGGCACAGGCCACCCCCCTTTCATGACAGAGAAGGCTGCGGTTGACACCATGTGCTTCCGGGTGGCGCACCGCCGGCCAAGGAGTGACGCCGCGACGAGCTGACGTCGCTTCCGGAGGCTGGCTCAAACGTCACCAGAAGTGGGCGCACCCTTTGTGCAACGCAGTGGATTTGAACAATAAAGTCGATTTATTGGTTCACCCTTGGACTGCATGGACGTCTCTTTATTCCGTTCTGATGATGCATTGTCAGATATACTTGGAATCCAGGACTCTGGATATGTCCCAAATTACGATGATGAAAAGTTTATACAGGATATATTTTTGAAAGTATCTGGGTGGGTGGGTGGGTGATGGGATTTCAATTTTTGTCTGGATCCGGCCATGGATAAATCGGCAAAGAAGGTCACAAGGGTTAGGGTAGCTAGGTTCACCCTGGCTTTCATGAAGGAGTTGAATCTTGCCTGGAGGAGGCTGAATCCAAGAGTAAGGGATTACTCTTTTTATTCGCAGCCGCATAACTCCGACACTCAGATTGATTTTTTTTCTTGGCGTCAGCCCAACTGGAGGGTAGGATAGTGGAAGCCAGGTAGAAGGCACGGCTGCTGTTGGAGCACGATTTTAATGCCGGATAAGCAGGCCCCAGTGTATAGATCGTGCCTGAACATGACATTGTTGGGAAAATGGAAATTTGTGGCTTTGGGAGTGCTCAGATAGATTTGTTCTGTGAGATGATCTGCCCCTCTACTGAGGATAACTTCCTGATATGGGACACATTAAAGGCTTATTTAAGGGGCCAGATAATTGGGTACACCAAGAATGTCAAAAATTAGGTTAATGATCTGGAATTGGAGATAACACAAATGGAAAAGTACTGGGCAGGGAAAAGAAATATAGAAACTTGCTGAATAAAAAAACTTGAGTACAATATGCTGCAAATGCATAGGATGGAAAAGTTGGTTCTAAGATCCAGACAGCAGTACCATGAGCTGGGGGAGAAGGCCCATAAAATCTCATCTTGGTAGGTGAGGGCAGAGGAGGCTTCCAGAATAGTCAACTTGATTCAGACAGGGGAAAGTAAGACCTCATGCAGGCCAAAAGAAATAAATGACATTTAAAGAATTCTATGAAGAAATTTATAAATCAGAGTCAGGGAGAGACTGCACCAAAATAGATGAATTCTTGCACCCATTGGACTTGCCAAATTTAGGACAGGAGGAGCAAGAGGGGCTGAGTGCTCCATTTATTAAGGATGAAATGGAATGGGCTCTGGGCTCTTTACAGGTGGGCAAGATCCTGGGAGAGGATGGCTTCCTCGCCAAATTTTACAAGGAATTCAAGGACTTCTTGTAGCCCTTTCTTATGAAGGTGGCAGATCAGGCGGCAGAAACGGATACCCGCCTGGAATCTTTCACAACAGCAATCATTATGGTAATACCAAAAGAAGACAGGGATCCCCTGAAACCTGCCTCATATAGGCCTATTACATTACTGAATGCCGATTACAAAATAATCGCAAAAGCATTGGCAAACATGCTGTTGAAACACCAGCCAAAGTTAACAAACCCAGATTAGGTTGGTTTCATAGAAAACATAGCTAGACTGCTAAGCATTGCACATCTAGCACAATCAAGGGTGGACCCGGGAGTGGCCATAACTTTGGATGCAGAGAAGGCCTTCAACAGACTGGAGTGGGATTTTCTGTTGAAGGTGCTGCAGAAATTCAGATTGGGACACACAATTTATCAATTGAGTTAAGGCTCTTTATCATAAACTTCAAGCCAAAATTATTACAAATGGGCAGATATCTCCAGCGTTTTCCTTGAATGGGTCAAGTAGACAAGGTTGTCCTTTGTCCTGGGCTCTATTCATACAGGCTATAGAGCCACTGGGAGAGCCCATTTGGCAGGATCCAGACATAAGGGGGTTGAATGTGGGCCGGTGGAATACAAAATTCAGCCTTCTTGTTGATGATGTGTTAGTATATTTAATGAATCTGAGGTTTGGGTGGGGGGGGGGGGGGGTTATTGGCCAGGCTGGTCCTCAGCCTGGCCAATATTGGATACAGAGTAAATCTGAATAAGATTGAGGTTATGCTTCTAACAAATGGGGATTACGATCAGGATGAATGTGACAGTGAGTTCGAGTGGCTGAGGGAAAGGATAAAGTACTTGGGGGTCAAATTAGAAAAGGATTTATGTAATTTGTACAAGCTTAATTTTATCACTTTGTTCCGGAGCATTGAGGAAGACCAGGTCAGCTGGAAGACTTTGCCCATTACATTCATGGGCAGAGTCAACTGTGTCAAAATGAAGCTGATTTCAATATCCTACCCATTGCATTGCCTCAGGGATTTTTTTTAAGGTCCTCAACGAGTGTGTCAGGAAGTTTCTTTGCAATGGGAAAGTGGCTAGAATCTCCATGGAAAAGTTAACATGGGATTATAATTTGGGGAATTAAAATGACCTGGCTATCAAAAGTATTATGGGGATCCCAAGTGAGATTTATCGCCTCGCTATTTGAGGGAGAAGGGGGCCCCAGTGTGGACGCAGATTGGGCTGCATTCGTTAACTCTTAAAGAAAACAGATAACCCCCATTTTAAAACGTACTTCAGACATGGAAAAGGATAAAACAAGGTATTGGATGGAAGGTGGGGATATCCCCCAAAATGCCCCTGACTCAGAATAATTTAGTAACCTTGACTCTGGGAAATAATGTCCTGGACACCTGGTGCCCGAGGGGGGGAGTCAGGTGTATCGAGGATTGTCACAAAGGTGGGGGGGTGGGTATGTAGGCAACTTATGTCATTTGAGCGATTGAGAAACAAGTATAATTTGTTCAACATGACATTCTTCCATTATCTGCAAATAAGATCTTTTTTTTGATAATTTTATTTATTAATCATGGTAAGACATAGAATTAAAAATACGACTGAAGGAAAAATAAAATACATACATGATGTTGCTGTAAATAATACCACATAACCCCCCCCCCCTCTAAACTACCCCAAAGAAGAAAAGAAGAGGTGATCACATAATATAAAACTCTCAATCAGTTGTTTGCCATGGTTTGGAGCTACACCATAGATGAGTGGGAAGATTAATAATCGAACCCCATATATTCCAAATACGGGCTCCAAGTTTAACAAAAAAAGAATAGTTATTACAAAGATTATATGTTACCTTTTCCAATGGAACACAAGATCTCATTTCCAAATACCATCTTTAACTCCTATGGACGCTGCTAGACCTGCTGGGCTCCTCCAGTGTTTTCACTGCAATCACAGCATCTCACGGAGTCCAGTGATTCTCAACCTTCCCTTCCCACTCACATCCCACTTTAAGTAATCCCTAGGCCATGGGTGCTCTGTGATTAGTAAGGGATTGCTTAAGGTGGGATGTGAGTGGGAAGGTTGGGAATCACTGCTCTAGACCCAATTGTTACTGAAATATTTTGCTTGAGAAAAATTGTAATTGGCCCATTTCCATTGGAGTTCTGAAACCCTGCACATAATGAGTCAATGAGGGACGATTAAAACAATGATTCTCAACCTTTTTCTTTCCACACACATCCCACTGTAAGTAATCCCTATGCCGTCAGTACTCTGTGATTAGTAAGGGATTGCTTACAGTGGGATGTGAGTGGAAAGAAAAACTTTAAGAACCACCAACTTAGGGGATATTCTAAGAAAAATTAGAAGAGTGGGTTTTCCCATGACCCGGAGCTGTTCCTCTTGGCGAATATGGGAGAAGTGCAGTTTAGACTGATGTAAGGTAAAACATCATGAGATGGGAATGTGTAAGGAGTTACCCTGCCCTGTACAGGGCTGTAACAAGATGTAAATGCATCCTTGTACTTACAAGATAAGAGAGACATTGATGGATTGAGAGGCAGGAAGCTAGCAGGGAAAGGATAGCAACAGTTTTAGTCATTGGACAAGTAATGATATGATGATGTTCTAAGCATGTATCCAAGGGTATAAAAAATCACCATTTTGCTGATAACGGCAGAATGCATTCTCCGACTAACATGGTTAGTCGCAAGTGTTACAATCCGGTAATAAAGAACAAAGAACCCTGATTTCGACTCAGTCTGGTGTTTGTCTCACTCATTCATGAACAAAGCAGACCTAACACTGACTAAGTTCAACGATCCCATACAGACTGCTAAAGCAACAAAGGAGATTTTTCAAAGCTAAAAACTGGAAAGTTCTCTATTGACCAAGTCAGTCACCCGATCTAAATCCAAAGCAGCATGGCTTCCATGCGCTGAAGAGAAAACTTAAAGGGACAAGTCCCCGAAACAAGCAGGAGCTGAGGACGGCTGCAGTAGAGGCCTGGCAGAGCACCATCAGAAAAGAGACTCAGGATCTGGTGATCTCTACGAATCACATACTTCAACAAGTCATTCTTTGCAGGCAGGAATATGCAACATCGTACGAAACATGACTGCTTTCATATACATACTATTGTTATGTTCCCTTGGACTGAGGGGAATGTGTATAAAACGTGTTGTAATTTTGACATGGTCCAACCAAAATCTGGAACGTGCACTTTAATCATAGGTGAATTGTGTGATTACAAATTTAAAACTGTGGTTGGAGTATGGGAAAAAAAAGTGTCCTTGCCCCAAACATTATGGAAGACACTGTACATTTAAGATACAGTGAAACAGATTTTTGCATAGTGGGGGAAGGTGGCTCTGGGTTCATGGCCACATCAGCTGTCATCTCACTGAATGTGGAAGCAGGCTCCTGGGACCCTCTGGCCTGGCTGTGTAGCGTGAATAAAACCTCTCACGACTGGAGGGAGAACCCTTTTATTAGCTTACAACTAAGAGTAGGGTCTCACAGTGGTCTTCGGAAGGGTTCTGGGTTTAGACGGGAAATTGGGGTTATATGTGGACAGATCCAGCCATCAGCCCAACGCACTAGCAGGGAATCCCAGTTCGCTGCAGGGATTTGGAGTTTCCTGGGGCAGCTTTGGGAGCGCTGGGATCTCCTCCAGCCGCACATTACATATCAAAGGGCAGCGGTTTGGCCAGCCCTGCTCCAGATCACCCCTCAACCTGACATCATAACCTTGCTGTTCATCTTAGCTCCAGCATTTGTGGTTGAGCAATTCAGAGGGTCTGTCTGGGTGGGGTTGGGGGGAGGGGGGGAGAGAATGGGGGAGTGGTTAGTGAGCAATTCAAACCCACTTAAATACCAGCGGTTACCCCACCCTCACCGGAGAAAAACCCACAGACCTTTCCCCTCACCCACACAGAATAAAACGCTCAGACCCTTCCCTCCCCCACACAGAATAAAACCCATGGACATCACCACCACACGGATTAAAACCCAAAGACCCCCTCAACATGGATTAAAATGCTCAGACCACCCACCCCCACCGGAATAAAACCCTCAGACCCCTCCCCCAACAAGGATTTCAATCCACAGTGCCCACTGCCCCCTGGGCTGGGAATAAAACCTACAGACCCCCACTCCCACCACCCTGGACTGGGAATAAAATTCGGGGGAACCCCATTACCGACCACCCCCACCTCCCCCAGCCCTGCACCCCACCCCACCCCCACCACCATGGGAGAGACATCTGCACCATTGAAGACTAGGACTGGAATTCCTGCATCCAGTCCAGAGGAGGTGGCTGTGTCCAGGGGGAGTTGGGATGGGGACCAGTCACAGCCAATGTGTTGCTCCGGGCCGGGGGGGGAGGGCAAATGTGATAATTCCCCTCCAGTCCTATCTCTCCTCTTCCTTCTTCCTCCAATAATTGCAACCACCTGCAAATGCGCGGTAACATATTCCAATGGCCATGAACAGCAAGACCAGGAAGAGAATAACAATGACCACATCTCTATGTCTGGATGTCTGATCTGTCAGAATTTAGAGGAATAGTCAGATGCTGGACAGAGTTCGCAGAACTCCTGGTTATTCCACCCACCGCCCGACATGGCAAACACTAAGTACCCCTCGTTCCCCCCTCCTGAAACTCAGGCCCTCCCTTACCAGGATATGGACCTGACCTTCCCTCCTTCCCCAGTATACTGACCCCACCCTCCCTCCCCTCCTGTCTGTCCCCATCTCTCCCCTCCTCTCCTCTCTTGGTCTCTCTCCTCCCTCCTTCCCCCCTCTATTGGTTTCTTCCCTCACTCCACCTTCTTCTGGTCTGACCACTCCCTCCCCCCTCTCCTGGTCAGACCCCTCCAACTCTCCTGGTCTGATCAATCCCCTCTCCCTCCCAAATCTCCTGGTCTGTCCCCTCCCTCCCCATTCTCCTAGTCTATCCTTCCTCCTCTCCTGGTCCCTCCTCCCTCCCTCCCTGTCTTTCCCACACCCCTTCTCTCGTCTCTCTCCTCCCTCCCTCCTCCCCCATTCCTGGTCTGAGCCCTCTCTCCCCCTTCTCCTGGTCTGTCCACTCCCTCCCTCCCTCTATCAACCCCACTCTTGGTCTGTCACCTCCCTCCCTCCTCGCCTGATCTGACCAACCCCACCTCCCCACATTGCCATCATCGAGTGCCTTACCCAGGAGCAGAATGAGGGGCTCATCCAGACCTTGGTGCTCGACCTGAAAGGTGAACTGGGCAGGGTGAGAGGGTTCCACTTCCACTCTCTTGGTCAGCTGGTAGGTGCTGTCATGGTTGGGAAGGATCCCATGGGACTGGGTCTCTCCCAGGACACGGTCGTCCTGCATCACCTCAATGGCCTGGGGATAGAAACCATTGGCTCTTCAGGAGATGTGGCATCCGTTGGGGGAGGAAGTGAAGGAGAAATTGGGGATCTGAGGGGAGGAGGCAGAGGGGGGACATTGAGGGGCTGGGAAGGCAGAGGGGTACAGGGAGGGAGGTTAATGAAGGGGATGAGTGGGGGCAGAGGTGAGGGGGAGTGCAGAGAGGAGGGAGGGAGGGGAATTATTGGTGGAGGCACAGAGGACGATTACATTGGACAACAAAGATTTTGGTTCCTGAACACTTTTGGGTGTATTTTATTGATTTTTGGCTACTGATCATGGAAATCACCTTAAATATTTCCTATCATGAACTATTTTTTTTATAGATATAATCTATATTTGTAAATTCCCATCATATTTTAGGTATTGTGGCGGTGTACATCTGAATGCAGGCGAACTGGTTCTGCATTGTTACGGCCGCAGAGCAGCCATATCAAGATGGTGCCACTGGGTGCTGCTTCTTCCACGATCAAGCAGGCCACACATGTGCACTCGGCTGCGCTGTGATGTCACCGCCTACACGGGGGCAGGACTTACAGGCTGCCTTAAACCGCGGGCTGTTTAAGTAAACCGTTGGAAGTGCAAGCAACTTACAGTGTGCAGTCACCTCATTTCATGTCCCCTAGTAGCTCCTGCCACAGAATATACTAGTACATTGCCCAGACAGCAAGCTGTTTTGGTCAGTCTGGGCATGTCTGGGCATGCACTCATTGCAGGTGCTGTACAAATGTTGTTTTAGGCCTGGGCACCAGTGGAAGGCATTTCAAGAGGTTGTTGAGAATTTTCTTGGCAACTACAGAGCCCCAAACTACATCCAGCTGATTGTCGACATGCTTCAAGCAGACAAAACCATGAAATGGAATATGTCATTGAAAATTCATTTTCTGCATTCGTACTTGCTGCCCTTGGTGCAGTCAGTGATGGGCACGGTGAAAGTTTTCACCGGGAAAAGCGGTATCAGGGCAACTGGAATCCATCAACGCCAGATGACTGTTGTTGGACACCGAGACTAGATGCTGAAAACCTTTTTGGGTCAGTTGAACTGACGCCATGTGTCACCATCGTTATGTGTTTAAACATGCTAAATTCAATCAAAGTTCATTGAATGTTCTTTCAACTTTCTACGTGATACAGCAAATCTGAAATTATCTCTGTGTTCGGCTTGAAGATGTCGATCATAATCTCCAATTTTTTTTAAAAATAAGGAAGCAAACCTTCTGAAAAAAAATGGTTGTCCAGTGATATTTATGGTGGGTGGGGAGGCTGAAGGAGTGAGAGAAGGGGGAGGTGAAGGGGGTGAAAGAAAAGAGGAACGGAAGAGGATCAGAAGTAAAACATGAAAGTCTGCAGACACTGTGGTTGAAGTTAAAATACAAGGTCAAACTGTGTCCGTTATATAGCAAAGACATTGAATCAAGGTGTGGGAAACTGTTGGCAAGCGTGAGAGGGTGAGGGCGGGCATGATGGTGGTGGGGGGTGGTGTGGGGGGCACGAGAGGGAAGGAGGGGGAGGGGGTGGAGGGGAGTGGGAGTGAGAGGGGTGAGGGGAAAGGTGAGGGGTGAGGGGAAGGCAGTGGGGTGAGGGGAAGGGAGAGGGGTGAGGGGAAGGGAGAGGGGTGAGAGGGGAGGGAAAATGAGAGAGGTGGAGGGGAAGGGGAGGGTGAGAGGTTGGAGGGGAGGGGGTAGGGAGAAGGGTGAGGGGAGGGGGAAGGTGGCAGGGAAAGTGAGAGGTGGTGGGCAAGGGGAGGGTGAGGGTTTGGGGGGAAGGGAGAGGGGTACAGGGGAAGAGAGAGGGGGAGGAGGGGAGGGGGAAAGGGAGAGGGGGTGGAGGGGAGGGGAGAGAGAGGAGGGGAGGGGAAGGGGGTGGAGGGGGAGAGAGTGGAGGGAAGGGGAGTATGAGGGGGTGGAGTGGAGGGGGAAAGGAGAGGGGAGAGAGTGGAGGGCAGAGAGAGTGGAGGGGAGGGGAGAGAGAGTGGAGGGAAGGGGGAGAGAGTGCAGGGAAAGGGGAGAGAGTGCAGGGAAAGGGGAGAGAGTGCAGGGAAAGGGGAGAGAGTGGAGGGGAAGGGAGAGAGGAGGGGAAGGGGAGAGAGTGGAGAGGAGAGAGTGGAGAGGAGGGAGAGAGAGGGGAGGGGAGGGAGAGAGAGTGGAGGGGAGAGAGTGGAGAGGGAGGGGAGGGAGAGAGAGTGGAGGGGCTGGGGTAAGAAGGGAGAGAGAGTTGTAAGGTGAGGGAGAGGGAGGCAAAAGAGGGGAGAAGTGAGACAGGGGCGTGTAAGGGATAAGAGAATTGAAGGAAAGACGTAGCAAACATACTACTTATAACAAACCCCCCCACCCAAGACCTCACTCCACTAGTGATACAAACCCCACAGGTGAGAAACCCCCCCAACGGAGGCTCCACTGACCCTCCCCCGACCCCCCCCCCTCCTCACTCACTGGGCTTCAGCTAACGCTCTCCAATCTGGCCGTATTTCTTCAGCCACTTGATACATTCCACCTCCAGGTAGTTTTTCCACTCAGCGTGCTCCATTTTTTCAATTAATGCCACTGTGTTTGGTTTCCTGGTCCAGGGCAACAGACGTCTCCCACACCAGGCTTTCCTTGTTGAATATGATGAAGTCCTCCTCCCGTTCCAGCCGTACTTTGCAAAGCTGGTGGTGGAGCCGTCATCCTGCAGCTCATAGCCGGTCAGCCTCAGGTATGTGTGGACCCCTCGATCATGCGGGGGAGGCATGGCCCGTCAGTGGGGTGGAGCGGGGGAATGAGAGGATCTGATCCCTCCCACATGCTCCCAGTGCAGGGTGAATCTTTCCTCCCCCCCCACCCCCCCAACCTGGTCCCAGTGCAGGACTTCCCCCACCCCCACCTAATTCCAGTGTGTGGGTGTACGCCCTCCCCCCCCAACCTGGTCCAAGTACAGGAATTTCCCCCCCCCCCACTTAGTCCCAGTGCGGGGTGTACACCTTTCCCCGCGCCACCTGGTCCCAGTGCAGGTAATTTCCCCCCCCCCCCACCTAGTCCCAGTGTGGGGTGTACGCCCTCCCCACCAACCTGGTCCCAGTGCAAGACTTCCCCCCCCCCAACCTAATCCCAGTGTGGGGTGTACGCCCTCCCCACCAACCTGGTCCCAGTGCAAGACTTTCCCCCCCCAACCTAATCCCAGTGTGGGTGTACGCCCTCCCTCTGCCCACCTGGTCCCCAGTGCAGGACATTCCCCCTGCCCCACCTAATCCCAGTGCGGGGTGTACGCCCTCCCCCCCCAATCTGGTCCCAGTGCAGGACTTTCCCCCCCTGCACCTAGTCCCCAATGCGCGGGGTATGCCCCTCCCCCCCAACCTGGTCCCAGTGCAGGATATTTCTTTCCCCCCCCAACTAATCCCAGTGCGGGGTGTACAGCCTTTACCCCGCCCACCTGGTCCCAGTGCAGGTAATTACCCCTCCTCCCACCTAGTCCCAGTGCGGGATGTTTTCTCCCCAAGCCCCACCCCCGCCTCCCCCCAAACCTGGTACCTGTGCAGGATGTGCTCTCCCCAACCCCCCTCCCCCCCCCCCCCCAAAAAAACCTGCTCCTAATATGGGATGTACTCTTCCCCCAATCTGGTCCCAGTGCGGACATCTCCTCGCCTCACTCCTGGCTGGTGACCCTGCACTCACCCTCTGTCTATGTTAGTCTGTTCCTGCAGGGTCCTGATGTGATTCTTGCGTATCTGCAATGTATTCCAGCTACAAGTTTGTCTCCTTCTCCCAGTACTCGGGCCACTGACTCTTCTCCATCCACCGCTGTCACGGCACCGCTCGTCCCGCATCACTGTCGTGGTGAACGATTGGCACCTCGTCCACGTACCCAATCACCACAAACTCGGGAACCTCTGACACCATCGCCGTCACCGCCATGTGGATATAATGGAGCGAGTGGAGGCTGAAAGTGGAGCAGAGTCAGGGACCCTGGTCACCAATAACCCCCTGCGTCACTGAGAACCCCCTCTGTCAGCAAGATCCACCTTCCGTCACCGAGATCCCCTCTCGTTGTTTACAAATATGACTGAGTTTTCATGTGAAGAGGTGCTGAGGAAGTGTGAGAAGGGCAGATGGTCACCCCTGTCCACATGGACAAGTGTGACACCATGGTTATTGTAGCCATTAGCGCAACGCCAGTGACCCAGGTTCAAATCTGCCACTGCCTATAGGGAGTTTGTCCCCATGACCATGTGGGTTTCCTCCAGGTGCTCCCATATTCCAAATACATACGGGTTGGGAGGTTAATTGGTCGCATGGATGCATATGGGCAACTTGGGCCTGTGGGTTGTGTGACAGAGTATATAGAGATGTTTGGGAGATAAACTGGGAAAGGTTTGTTAGAGCACTTCACACACTCTTTAAAACACAGAATTTTTGCAGTAGTTTTACAGAGGCCTCACTGACTGCTATTTGCAAAAGGCACGAAGTGGCACATGCACCAGTCGTTTTGTCTGGAAAACAGTTTGCTGTCTGGAAGAGCAGGTGATCTTTGCAGGCAGAGGCAGAACAGCTTTGCTCTCAGAGTGGGAGGGAGTTAGAGAGAGAAGACACACAGGCTTCGGAAGCTTTGGAAGCCGACCTGGTCAAAGGAGAGGACTGGCTGTCTGGTGTTTCCCTTGCAAAAGGGGAAACAAAAAGGAACTCTGTGATGACCTGAAAGAAAGAGGTTATCATCTGGAGAATCAGAGCGGGGAAAGTTTTGTCAGCAAGACACTAGAGTGGATGATTAAGTAGGAATCAGATGTGGATGTCCTGGAACTAGAAAACTCTCTCTCTGAAAACCACCAGAACCCTCCTGAGTGGTAACCATTTCCCTGTTAAGCACCAAAGCCTGGTGAACTTTAGTAATGTTAACTTCTGTGCACAGTACAAGAATTGCCTGCAACCAGTGAGATTGGACTGTTGAACCAAAGAACTTTGCTGAACTTACACACACGTGCGCTTAGAATTAGAGGGGGTTAAGTAGATCAATAGAGATAAGGTAAAGTTTGATTCTTTTTTCATGTTAAAAGATCATTGAAAGCAACTTTAGTTTAAGTAACCCTCTGTCGTGGTGCATATCTATTGCTGCTGGGTTTTGGGGTCCTCTGGACTCGTAACAGTCAGAAGGACCTGGTGGTCTAAATTCAATAAAAGTCCTGCAAGCTAGTCTTCCAGCTCAGACCACATGGGAGAGATTAGGAAAGAGGAGGTGCTGGATCTTCTTAAAAACATTAAGATTGACAAGTCCCTGGGGCCAGATGAGACAGAGAGTCCCCAACTTGTTGATGGGGTTACTTTCTAGCACTCCCATCACAAGTCCAAAAAAAATCGTAACTCAAAAAAGATTGCACCTACCATTTTTTAGAATTAAATGTTGAACACAACAAGTTAATACAGAGACTGTGAGTGTAGTTGAGTACAGCATCGCGGGAGATTCTGCTGTACACTACTGGTAAAATGACGCTACCATCACCCAGACTTGGGCGGAGAGTAGCGTGCCGCATATCGCAAGCTGGGACACATTGGAACTCGAAATTGAAAGTGGATTCAAACCATCGTAACTGTGAAAGAAAAAAAAATCAGACCATCGTAAATCAGGGATCATCTGCATACCCCAGGATGCTGAGGGAAGGGATGAAACGGATAGCTGGGGCCTTGACAATGACCTTTGCTCCCTCCTTGGCTGTAGAAGATGTTGGAGGATGGCAAATGTGGTCCCCTTGTTTAAAAAAAGGAAATAGGGAGAGTCTTGGGAACTATAGACTACTGAGAGGGGGGGGGGGGGGGGTTGAGCGGGACGGAGGGGAGGGAGCTGTGTGTGTGTGTGTGTGTAAAAAAAGCCTGTGACTCTCCACTGTATCCATTGCCCCTTCAACTTTACAAATGTTCACAGCACTCCCCCTCACTCCAGAGAGAAATGGTGCACCCTCCCCTTGTTTTTCAGCCTAATTCTCGAAGGTGGTTACCAGACCAGCCCACTACGCTCCAAGTGTGGTCTCGCTGACGTGACATTCCAACTTTTGTAGTCAGCACCTGTCTGCCAGTGTGGGCACGTTCAGGGAACAAGATACACCATCAATCTCTCCGATCAGCACTGTTCCTTCGAAACTGCGCTCGTGTGTGTGTGTGTGTGTGTGTGTGTGTTGTGTGTGTGTGTGTGTGTGTGTGTGTGTGTGTGTGTGTGTGTGTGTGTGTTGCCCTTGTTTTGCAACCAGTAAATGAATTTATGCACAAAAGGTTAGTTACCTAAAATAGTGCAGTAATTAATAAATTATACTTATTGAAAATAATCTCTTAGCTAACTGTTTCTGTTAACTAGTTAAAACATGCCAATAGAGTTTTATTCGACATGAGAGATAGCCTAGGCCAAAATTATCTTGAAAAAAATTTCAAGGTTACATTTACACAAGCACATACTCTGTCACAGGAAAAAAATTAGCATAACATAAGATTTGGCCACACTTACTACTAAAAATTAGAGGGCATATTGGGTCACACCCTCTTCTCCCCCCATCTGCCAGGCCGAAGATGCGCGATCTTGAAAACACCAACCTCCCAATACAAGGACAGATTCTTCCCTGCTGTTAGATTCTTAAATGGACCCTTTATTGATAAAAAGCTGATGCATCTGTTCTTTTCTCTGTACCCTGCCCTCATGACTCACAATAAAATGTTTGTTTTATTATCGCTTTATTTAAGTAAGAGTGACATGCCGGGATAGCAAGATATTCACTGTATCTCAGTGCATGTGATAATAAACGATTCATTTGTTCTTTTCCCTGGACTAGCTTCCATGTCATTTTCCATGGTAATTGGTGAAGAGCTGCCCCACCTCCTGTTGCCCCACACATGGAGAACCAGACTGACCCATGAGAGGATGGATTCTTCTCAACATGCCTGGAATTTCATGAAGATTCTCCTTTGTCTCAAAACAGGAGAATCTCTTCATTGAGCACCCTTGCTCTGCCTGCTTCGGTGACAGTGGCCAACCTCTTCAATTCCGTGCCCACTCCCATGTCA
>NW_027212175.1:0-60042 GCF_036971445.1 Narcine bancroftii | reverse complement strand
GAGACACAAACCTTTGTGAAATGTACCAAGAATAAACAATTCATTTCTTGTTTCAACACCTGAAAAGAGTGAGGATCATTTTAAATGTTGTATTTCGACGTAATGATTAATACATCCAATCAGATCACTCCTCACAGAACTGTTTTTTTTTAATTTGGATGAAGGAAATGCCAAATCAGTCAGTCCATAAGCAGGTCAGCAATCTGCCTCACCACCTCCGAAAGAATCTAGGCAGTAAACTCTGAAACTCACATCACCAACTGGAGTTTAACTCTGGAAGTGTTCACAGACAGTTGGTGTTCTTCCCAAAAAGCTCTTCCTTATCTATATCTTGTGACCATCAGTTTCTGCAGGCTATTCTTCTGTTAGAGCTATTGTAACTAAATTTCATTCTGTTCTTGTTGGGTAGAGTCATTGAATCCTGTTCATCAAAAAACCTCAGCTGATCCCTTCACCATTTTTTGCAGGTTGTGCGGATGCCAACAAGATTCTTGATTACACGTACAGTACAAATTAAACCAGCTGAATACAATAAAACCCCTGTTATCTGGAATTCATGCAACCGGCTACCTCACACAACTGGCCAAAAAAAAAATGATAGAAATAAATAAATAAAAGTTAAAATAAATAGGAAGAAATAAAAGTTTAAAATTTTAAAGTAAATGTTCTCTAAGTATTACATAAACCTTTGGTGGAGATGGGAACAAATATTCAGCAGTGGAATGCCTTGGTCATGCTTTGCTCGTAGCAACTATTTGAGTAAAGTTTGAATAAAGTTGTGTTTGAATAAAATGGTGTTGCCAAGGATGAAGAGTTGGTTGACCCGCTTGATTTTGAGGTGACTCTCTTCAAGTGTCGCCTTATCCCTGGCTAGTAAGATTCATAATTAGTATATTATTAATTATATTAGTAAGCCTTTTTCTGTAAACTTGGAGGAGTGGGGGTTAATAATGATGGTAGCAAGGCTGTCAGAATGCTGTTACATTGCTAGTGACCTGGGTTTGAATTTAAATTTAAATTTAGTATGTTATTGGAATTACCTAATTAAAGTGAACTTTACATAATCAAGAACTACAATACTGATTTTTTTCTCAAATTACTTTACATTTTACACTGTTACTTAGTCTTTTAAACAATTTATTCTTAATGCTGGTATATTAGTTAGGAATTGTAAGAGTGAGTCTCAAGCAACCAGAAAACTCTCTTATTTGACAGCTACCAATCCCCTTAGGTGCCAGATACCTGGGTTTTTACTGTACAAAACTGAGACTGAAGCATTTGATGCCATTCATGGTACAACTTCCTATTCATCTTGAGCCATATATTGATTTGCAAATACATATAGGATGAGCACAACTGAAGTTAATTAATCACAAAAGTTACAAGAAAATAATGAAAATATAAAGGTTCTTAATTGTTTTGTTTCGTGCAATATCACATTTTTTTTTCTTTGGAATACTTTTCTGGATAGTTCTGAAAGGTCCGGAGTGTTTGGCAAGATTAAATGACCTATGTAGCTGCAGCTTTTTGTATACATTTCTGATCCTTTTACAGTGAGTGCAAAAACTGTTGAAAAACACATGTATTTGCACTCACCTGGTATTATTTAACATTCAGTATCTAGATTGGAAATAGGTGCAATTATAACCATTTATCATTTCACAATTACAATTGAGGGGGCAATTATGATATGATTAATAATCCCTACAACAGTAGTCATGAATATTTATCCTTAAATCAGTTAGCTATAAAGAGATGTTGTAACTTTGGATGTTGAACTACTTTGAAGACTTAACCACAGACATGTTTTTGCAATTCATTAAAACTAATAATTGGCAAAAGTACAGACCCTTTGGTGCTGGGAGGCTGCAATTTAAACTGAAATGTATTTTGCAAATACAAATGGGTTTTGGAAATTGCATAGCACGGCACTTGTCATCAATTGAGGCTGCAAACAACTGAGGTGACTTTTTAAAATTTATGCCATATCAAAACTTTCAATTGAGTGAGGCAGCAGCAGAAGGGTATAGCTAATAGCCTGAATATGCCTAAGGTTGTTTAATCTCAGAAGATAAGCAAGTTCAGGCCTGGTCAGTACTTGAAGGGGAGACCACCTAGGAGCACAAGGTTTCTGTGAGGGGTGCTGGTCAAAGTGGTGACTCTCTATCTGCATCACAGGAGGTAAAAGTTAAAGAATTTCATGTTTGTAACATTCTAAATGTAGTATTACATGTTAATAATGGAACTTTTACTTTTAGTTGAATTTATGGTGTCACCCATCCCACCACCCCCCAACCCCAACAATGGACCTCCTCCTGTACCAGACCATTCAGAATACTTAGTAACTTTTTTGTACTGATGTTACTTGTAAATTGTATTCCCATATATCACTGATTGTAATGGAAATAGTAATGAGATAGACAACTAGCAAAATTCAAATTATACCTTTAAATTACAACATCATACACACAGCCTAAATGTTAAAAAAAAGACAATATAGCAATATTTGAAAAAGATATATAGTTGTAAAAATTGCTTAAATGTAGTTTTTCTTTTCTTTCTTTTTAAAATATTTTAATTCAGTTTAATATATAAACTTGCATACAAAATTCTGAGATATATAACCAGTCATCTCATATACATATAAAGAAAATCAGAAAGAATAATATAAGTGTTAGCCAGTTGCCTATAATTAATTAAATCCATTAAAATATTTATTGGATTATATGAATGCTAACAACAAAATTGTTTTGTAAAATCTTTCTGTATTGAATTACATTAATAGTTACATTATTAGTAGTTGAGCAGAAGCCTTTTTTTGATTTTTCTCCTTCTTTGATTTACTACTTCATTCTCAAAAACATTATTGATCTAGGACCACAATATTGTAGAGTACAACTCTAATGATCCAAAATCGGATTCTCCAAAATCCTCATTTATCTGATTTTTTTAAAAAAATTCAGATAAATGAGGATATCAGAAATCCTTATTTATACAAATACTTTTCAGAGCTGAACTGAATTCACAGGTTAAAAATAAATTCACCCGACATGTAATTAGAATGACGTTTGTCCTCGTTTCAGGTAACTCCCTCCCCTCACTCTTTCCATTTCTTCTTTACCTTCCCCTATTGACTCCTCTCTCCAACTCTCCCTCTCAAACTGCATGCCACTGTCTCCCAGCTGCAAGCAGTCAGGAGAATCCCTTGTCTCGGCATCATCAAGGACAGTGGCCTCCCAGGTAGGAGTGGGACTCCGGGCTCAATGCCGTTCCCTTCCCTTCCCTCCCTCCCTCCTCACCCCTTCTTTCTCTTCCCTTCCCTCCCTCTCTCCCAGGCACAATGGAGCTCCTGACTCCGAACATTTCCCTCACGTGCACACCAGACTCACCATTTTTTTTAAAAAGTGACCAGTTCTCTGAAAAAAAGTGTATTTCCAACAAAGGCATGGTTGTGACCATTTGTGAAGTTGTACTGTAGCTAAAGCACCAGAAAATTTGGCAAAAGCAGTCACTATAAAAACACCAGCATTGTGACAAAATAAGGCTGGACTTGATCTCAATCACAATGGTGCAAAATAACTTATCTGAAGGTGTGGGAAATCTGGTTTGGTGTCAGCCTAGGGAAGGGAACACCACTGAGCCCAGGGTCCTGCTCCTACCCGGGTGGTCACTGTCCTTGATGATACGTGAAGGTCTTCTTTTGGTGCTGTTCGGATGCCCAAAAGTGCCCGTGCTAGCTTCTCCACCCAGCTCCACCATGCTGTTGGCTTGCCATCATATGGTGTAGCTGAGCACCCCATAGATTGGCAATGTAGCACCACAAACTGGAGGTGAACTGTGTGCCTCGGTCAGAAATGATGTGCCGTGACAGTCCAAATCTTGCAATCCAGGATGAGAGGAGTGCTTTGGCACAGGACATGGTATGTGTCAGCCTGGGGGATTGTTTCTGGCCACCAGGTGACGCGGTCGACTACTGTGAACAGGTAGCAGAAACCCTGAGAGACTGGCAAGGATCCCACTATGTCCACCTGAATGTGGTCAAACCTGCATTCTGTTGGCTCGAAAGGCTGTGGAGGAACCTTGGTGTGTCACTGTACCTTGGCTGTTTGGCACTGTGTACATGACTTGGCTCACTCTTGGACTTGTTTCTGCAATCCATGCCACATGTACTTGCTGAACACCAGCCAGACCATAGTCCTGATGGATGGGTGTGCTAACCTGTGGATGGAGTAAAAAAACTTGTCACCTCCATGCCGTTGCGACAATAGGTCGAACTTGCCCGGTGGCCACATTGCACCGGAGGGTGGTAGTACCTGTGCCAACTGGAATGTCCTGAAGCTGAAGCCCTGTGACAGTGGTCTTGTACAGTGGAATCTTTTCGTCCTGCTGCTGTGCCCCTGCCAGTGCTGTGAAGTCCAGACCTTTGACCAGGGAGTGGATGCTGTGTCTTGACAAGGCAACCGCGACCATGTTGTCTTTGCCTGAGATGTGCTTGACATCTATGGCTCAGTACAGCGCCAGCAGCTCTCTATCGAAAGCACTGTATTTTAGTTCAGGGGGCCGCAAATGTTTGCTGAAGCAATCTAGTGGGTACCAACTTCTTTCTATCTGCTGCTCCAGGACTCCACCAATTGCTGTTCCTGAGGCATCAACTGTGAGGGCCATGGGTGCATCTGGTCTGGGGTGGGTCAGGAGTGTAGCTTTGGCCAGGGCCTCTTTGGTTTCCACAAATGCACATGCAGATTTGTCGTCCCAGGTCAGGTCCTTCTCCTTCCCAGACATCAGGATGAACAGGGGACGCATCACTCGGGCAGCTGCTGGGATAAACCTGCGATAAAAGTTTATCATCCCCATGAACTCCTGCAGACTTTGGTTGTACTGGGCTTCGGGAAGCTGCGGATGGCCTCTACCTTGTCGGGCAGTGATGTGACCCTGTCCTTCGTAATCCTGTGGCCCAGGAAGTCGATGGTGTTAATGAATCAGAACACCTGGACAGAGAATTAAATATAAAATGACGATGAGAACAATGGTGATGATAAGAGTTTATCATTTTATAAATAAAAACAAAAACACTGATGCAATTAAATTATTGCTCTCCACAGCCACACAGGTTTGAAATTAATAATCATTCAGATTTGAGCAGATTGTCAATGAAGCAAAGAGTGAAAATAGACCCAAGAATGATTTTTTTTAAATATATTTCCATATTATTCACATTCTTCATATTATTTTAATATTCTTTGGGCCAAAATTACTCCATGCTAGTGGGATTTAATTTAATCTACTACATTCAATATATTTGGAATGGCTTCCTGTACATTGGTGAAACCAAACACAGATTGGGTGTTGTCGTGTTGAGAAGAGTATCAGGTTTGGTGGGTTCACAAACAGATGAGTTTGGATAAAAAAACAAAGATCTTAAAAAAAACTATGCCAATATAGTGGATGAATATATACACAAGTGCCTTCCATATGCTTGTCAAGGCACACAATCAAATTCAATGACAACGCCTCACCCAGTGCCACCGCCAACCAAACAGGGTCACTGTGTTTCTGATAGAGCACGGTGCTGTGTGACCTGCTCTTCAGTGTCAGAGGAGAGGGTAGAGAAATAAATCTGTCTGGCCACTGACTTGCGAGCCTGGTTTCTCCAGCTTGGCTGGCAAATATGAGCACCCTTATCACCAACGTCTGCAAGCAGGTTTGGTGGGTCATCAATTAGGTGCCAGAGCCTTCTCTTGGTTTAGGCATCCCATGCCTTGGCAATGTGCTTGGGTGATCCCTAAACACAGAACCCAGATGGCTGTCGCCATGTTCTCCCATAGTGAGGCAGGTCGGCAGATGTACATCCAGGGTGCCCTGTATTCCTAGGCTGACACCAGGGCGCCGATCCTGCTCACGTTCTCTTTAAATGGGTACCACAAGTCCTTGTGTTTGATCCTTGACATGTTAGCCAGGAGGAGTTAGGACTGAAAGTTAGCCAATTTGTGATTTTAAGTAAAAGCTCCTGAAGCCCCCACCCCATAAGGTATTTGTTTCTGTTCATGGGAGGGCTGTGGTGTCATTGTTAAATGAAACAAAATATATGTTTTTTTCTAGTGTTTGTTCTGTGACACTCAACTTATAAACTGTAACCCTAAAACAGTGAACTGTAACTCCAATTCCCTGAGTGTGCTTAAAGACATTATTACAACAGCTCAGGGTGATTAAAAATGAGAAAAAACAAAAGGTCCATTACAAAATCTGCACCCAGAATGTGCATAACAAAAGATGCGATCAAATGTCCAATGTTGAGGTTTAGGTTTCATGACAACATCTCTTGCCTGTCTTGCTGAAAGTTCTTTGTATAATAAGTGACAAGTGTTTCCTGCTGGTACTGATGGCTGGAATCAGTGATGGAATCACAGCAGTCTGTTTGATGAGTGCTTTGTAGACCCTCAGATTGAGAACAGGAACAGTTGCAGGGTGGTAGTCGTCTCTTGTTGGAGGTGGAGAGGGACGTGTGGGAGAGCTCAAAAGATGCATTAGTTAGGGCCAACTCCAGTGGGGGAGGACCAGAGGGGAAGCTGGTCCAGGTCAGAGTGAGCAGCACACAGGAAGCTCCAACCACACAGGGCTTCTCCTGCAATACTGAGAGCATACATCACTGTGAATCACAGGCAGGGTACATCACCGAACTTCCTCTTAGCCCTGCAAACTTGAGTGGGTGTTCTCTACAAGTGTACTTTGATCCCTCCAAGAAGATAATGGTTTCCTGGACATTTTTCCCGGTTGCCAGACATGAGGGGCAAGACTGCCCCTCTAAGGGTGGGGAGTGTAGTAGTGACTAAATAGCCCTCCAGGGTACCAGTCACCTTCATGCTCTCTTGGAAAGTAGTAATCATGGGTGCCCTGGTAGATACAGTACATCTCCAATTATCCAAAATCGGATTCTCTGAAATCCTCATTTATCCAATTTTTTTTTGGGAGCCGAACTGATTGAGGATGTTGGGCTCCTGGTGCCAGCAGCAGCACAGTAGTCCTCGGGATCCTGGTGGAAGCAGCAGCATTCAGGCCCCTGACAGCAGCACAGTGGACCTCAGAGCACCCGGTGGCAGCAGCAGCGGACCTCAGGCACCTGGCTGCAGCAGTGGATCTCAAGCTCCCGGGCAGGGGCAGACTCTTGGACTCCTGGGCAGGAGAAGGCCTTTGATGGGTAAGTGTCAGTGATTGAAGTGGCCACCATATTTTGGTGAGAATTAAACTTTATTTTAATGCTTAAAAAGCCTTACCTTGTTGTTTGTTGTTGTGTTAAACACTGTTACATGTTATATGCTGTTGCTACTGGGTTGTTTTTTTAAAAATGACCATTCTCTGAAAAAAAAAGGTTGATCTGAAATGGGCCCGGTTCTGACCATTTCAGATAATCGGAGTTGTATTATACCTACAATCAGTGCCCACTCCGTAAAAGCCGGTGTCCCTTCGCCAATGATGTGCCACTGCAGCCAGCCATGTAGGCCCCATTGTAGGAGGGCATGGATCATGGCCCAGATTGCAGTCACCACCCATTCCCATAGGATGGTGCCATCATTGACCACCTCTGGCAGCACCCACAAGACATTGCTAATCATCTGTTGGTCAGACACACTGCCCGGGGCTCTCGCTTCTCTCAGAAAACCCTGGTTCCTCCAGGAGGTAGGCCATGTGGTGCCCTATCTTCACTCAGTAGGGATCCAGCCTGTTGATCCCAGCGACCAGCATGGTGTAGCTTGACAGCCATGCTGCTGAATGACTGAACCCCTGACAGTTGTCAGTCGACCTGAGGATTTTATATACTGACCCCAGGGTTCCTTTCCTAGCTGTGGGTCACCTCCTGCTCCCCCCATTTGTGAGGGGCACTTGACAGGACACCCACAAACTTGTTAATACGATCTCCCACATGGTTAGTACCATCTCCCACTCCCACATGGTGAAGACTCCATGCAAGTCCAGCCAAAACTCTTTGAACCCTGCTCGCGGCATCAATTGTCATGTTGGAAAGAGTATCGGGTTTAGTCGGTTCACAGAAAGACAAGTGTGGACACAAGTGTTACAATCACGCAACATTAAATAACACAAGGGGGACAAATGGGGAGAACATTAAACGGTACTGGATTACTATTTCACTTAATCAACAATATAGACATTCTCCTCAGGTCTAGGTTGGATTCTGACAATAGCGTACCTATACTCCACACGCTCACACACTACAAACAGGAACTCTTAAACGCATTTGGTTCCCTGTATCAACCAGGGTGCGGCTCTCTGCAAGTATTAATCTATTGCAATACTATGGCTCAGCTTCAGTGTAGTGCACTCCTTACCCGCAATACTTCCAGTGACGTCCACGGTAGCAACCTGGCATGGAGCAATATCTGGGGCTTGAACCACGAGGCAGAGTGAAGGAATGTGCTGTGTGTTGGTGTTATATACAGTACTAATCTGTGCTTCTAGTCAATAATGCCAATGGCAAGGTGTGTGCTAATGGGTGGCCAGAGTCCAACTTTGATTGACAGGTAATGTAACTTCCAAACCAGTTTGAGATGGTGGGGACAATGTGACCACCCACAATAAACACATTCCAGACAGGCAGGGAGACCACATTTCCTCCACACACAATAGGTGTCCACTTCACCAATCACATGCACTCTGTGGGTCTCAACTTGAGCTTCCTGTAGTCAACCTTTTCAACTCCCTCAACCCACTCCTACGTGAATATGTCAGTCCTTTGCCTCATCCATTGTGAAGGTGAAGCTAAACATAAACTTGAGGAACATATTTCGTCCTGGATAGCCTTAAACCTAATAGCATGAACATCTATTTTTTTTTCAATTTTAGATACCACCCCATCTGGTTATTTGGCTTTTCCCTCCCCCTTCCCTAGTGGTTTCTCTGTCTACCTGACCTTCCATCTCCCACGTCTTCTGTCCTATACTCATCACTCTGGGCATCTCCCCCAACTTCTTTCCACTTTCTGTGTAATTTCAACTTTTTCTATCTTAGTCTTGATAAAGACTTCAGACCCAAAATATTGATTGATTATTTCTCTCCATGGATGCTCCCTGACACACTAAGTTCCTCCAGCAGTTTATTATTTTGTCAATTTCATCATCTGTGGTTTAATATTTCTATATCGTTTATCAATTTTCTGCTTTCATTATCCTGATGAATTGTTTTACATCCAAAATGTGTTTCAAACAAAGTACTAATAATTGCAGATCTTGCACTAATATCATTAGAAGTGTCCGTTAACTTTGCCATTTTGCTTTTTATTGCCTTCCGTAGTAGTTTTACTTCAAGCCCTTAGATGCTCCCAAAAGCTTGATATTTTCCCCCAGAACTCTCACTGTCATCTGAAGTCAGATCTTGCACTCTAAAGATTTGCACTGTAAGCCATTTCTCAGGACTAATTTCTAGAAATAAGCCACCATGGACAGTGGGAAATTACTTTCAACAATTGCTACTCTGAAGTTTATTTTAATTGACAAAATTCTACGTTGGAAAGTTTAATTTCTCCAAAGACTTTTTTCTTTCTTTTAATTATGGATGTATTGAATGAGACAGGGAAGCACAAGCAAATGGAGATTCACTTTAAAATGTCAGTGAACACACCCAAGTTGTAACTGTTCAACAATCATTCACTTAACCTTTCTCTCTATTTATAGAAATAAATCCATTTATCTTTTTCAAGTGGTCAGCATATTAACTGAATGATTAATCAACAGGTTTCCACTAAAATTTGTTTAATCGTTCTTCTTCTCAGAGAAATGAAGGGCGCCAAATGCAAGTGATCTGCTGATTAGTGACAGTTACACAATTTCTCACCTCAATCTTTGAAAAATTTGTTTTCTTATAATAGCCTGATAAAAATATTTTGTGGCTGTTCTCCAAGGTCAATGATTTCTCATGTAATCTCTGGAACAATTGACTATTTACATGAATACTCGCCATCGGGAGAAAACAATAATTGGAAGAAAGTATAGTTATCCCCATGATTTTTTAACAATTTCACAACATTTATATTGCATTTTATTGAAACAGATTGCTTGTTTGTTTGCTGACTCAGAGGTGTGGTTACATAAAGAATGTGATTTACATCCATCTGTGACTGGTAATGCAGTGCTGATGGAAAATAGATTTATTTAGAAACAAGTCACAAGAAAATAATCAATATAACTTGCTCAATTGTGGCAAATTCAAAACAATTTTGCACCCAATCCCATTCCTCTTTTGTTACTATTAATGGGCCCAAAGTTTCCAACAGGCAGGAGTATTAAATCTCAGGCTTCCTCTATGGTGCTAAATCACATAACTCATCTTCCTTCCCTCTATCCCTCTGGTAAAATCAAATCACCTTTATGGTCATCTAAACATCTGTTCTGATGCTGCCAGACTCCAGGGCCATCCAATTCATTGCTGAAGCCTAAAGCTGCCTCTCTCTTCAGTATGTGGCCTTACAACAAGGTCTTCATAACAAGGTCAAAAATTGAACGAGGAAGCTGAAGACAACTGATTTAAAAAATTGGCTGTCATCTAAAAAGAACGAAGTTTGACGCTCATTGTAATTTATTGATATCGAGTTAACGTTTTTCACTGGCAACATGAGAATCCCATTTAGATGCAATAATCTATTCTCTGAATCACATTAATTAAAATAAAAGTCATTCATTTAAATTTTTTCCAACATTACCATATTATTGTTCATTGTTACAAAATGCCAGCACTATGCTTGATAGGAGTGACGTGCATTCTAGCGCTTTGAACCTCTGGGAAAAATCGTGCAACAAAATCTACAAAAGTTGTTCTTCATTATTGGTTCAAGCACTCATTAAAACATGAACTTGTTGATATGCTGCAGGGGTCCAAAAATTTAAGTCTGAGTCCAGAAAATGCTATAAAATGAAATATGGTATAAACTGAGGCAGCTTGGGAAGTACTTAAATTTGGGCATGTGCATTGAACTATCCCAAATCTGCAATATGAGAGTAACCATTAATATTTTATTATATTACACCTTGTCAACAGTTCAGGCACAAAATTATTTTTCTTAGTTTTACTCGCCTCAAGTGAGTTGAAGAAAGAGTCATATGCTTTAGTATTTCCTTCTTTTTTTCATATAAATAATCCTGGAAATTATTTTCTTAAAGGAAAGCCTTGAAACACGTAAATAAATCTCAAAGCAGGAAAAGGTTAGAACCATCATAAGAAGGTCGAGATTTTAGAATAAACAACAGGCAGCTCGTTTATTTTCACCCCTTCTTAACATGGTAACTGTAATATATTTAATTTTAAAAAAATATATATGTTAATATTTCCACTCGAATAATGTACTGTAACTGTGACAGCCAGAAAAATAATCTCTTAAAGGAAACCAGATCTACTCAATGTTTCAAAAAAGCTAAAAGTCAAAAAGTAAGCAAACAAAATAATCTGGAAATTGCCTGGGAAAAAGAAAATTATAGTGTTAAGCTTTCCTCCATGCTTGATTTCATGCAATGCCCTGATAGGACAAATTCATTGTAAGGTGAAGAAAGATTTTTGAAAATTTAAAGCATTTTACAATATAAGAAAAAAATGAAGAGTATTCTTTGTAATGAAAAAACAACTAGAATGAGATATTACATCAAAAAAAACCTTTTTCATCCCAGCCCTTAGTTTTACATGCGGAAATTTATTAAACTGGGCTGGATTACGCTTGACGTGGCAAGTGCCTCAAGTTTATTCCCTATGGGCGTATGCATCTTTTGCAGGCGCATAGGTCCAAATGAACTCAAGGACTTACTGCCACTGCACTTCCGTGAGGCAGAGCAGAACATGAACAGCATCCAGGTGTCAGAGCCTGTATCAAAAGGTCCTGCTTGAGTCAAAAATCTATTTCAAAATGTTTTTAAATGTCTCTGGTGCTCTGGCCAAAGCAGAAGCAAACTGAGAGCCCAGTTGTAAAGTGTGTCCAGCTCCAGCTCCTCATAGTGTCCCCCTCACCCAATTGCCTTCGGCCCTCCCCATAGCCTTCTCAAACCACTGCAGCTCATGTACTGGAGTCCCTCCCATGAATTTGAACCAGTGATAATGAACAAATAGAGATACTCTATCAGGTAAAGGTGATATGTAGCTTGAATGGGAAAAGATTGGATGGAGCAGCTTTGTTTGTGCTTCTTGGTCACTGTTTATGAAAGTGCATCAATGTGCTGGCATTGGAGACGGTCGGGGTACTCAACAAGATAGTGGCTTGGGTTCTCAATACTGTCCACCCTGTTTCTAGTTATTGGAGTTGCATTCATCGAAGCAAATGTCAAGTATTCCTTTATATAATGAGGTGCAGCTTGTGCTCCTAGATCATAGCTAAATAAATGAACACAGGAAATTTAAACACATTGAATCCTAATTTTCCAAGCTTGTAGCAATGTAGATTTAAAAGCCAAATCAGCCCACCAATAAAATATTATAACTATCAATCAAAGCCAACTTGAAACTGGCTGTTTCTTTCTTCATTGAAGCTACCTGACCCACTCAGTATTTCTAGTATCCTATCCAGAATTTGTATGCTGTCGATGATCTCCCTGTGAATGCTATTCCTGCTCGGGCAGCATTTTCATTTCAAGGGAAAGTGGAATCCAAAGTAAAATAAAGCACTGGACCGAATGATGAGATATGGATTAACACACACAAGATGGAAAATATATGGTCAGGCTCTGAAAAATTATTTGAGTTTTTAAAATAATTTAGAGCTACAGAACCCTTCTGGCGCATGAGCCAGTATCACTCAAATATACTTATGTGCCCAATTAACCTATTAAACTGTATGTGTTTGGAATGTGGGAGGACACCAGAGCACCTGGAGGAGACCCATGCAGACTTGGGAGAACATACAAATTCCATGCAGATAACAGCGGATTCAAAGCCAGTCACTGGCACTGAAAGAATGTTGCACTAACCGCTACACTGACTGTCCTGATCAATGACTGGGACTTGATCACAAGAGATACCAGCACTCAAAACATGCCTCCAGGCTGATAGCAGGAGCACATGGGCAGCTACAGCTGTTCCTTAGATAAATGGCATCTTCCTAAACAAGTATCCAATATTATAATATTGTTAAAACTTAATCCACCTATAAAATTTCTTCTCAAGCCACACGACAAGTTGGAATTGTCATTTTATACAGAGTTGACCACACCTCACAAACCTATCTACATAAGGGACTGTGATGACAAGCTTTGTCAATGTTTCTAACATTCAACTTATTTCACAATTGCTGAATCTTTTGAATATTGTATAGTTACCTGAACACCTTTACTAATATTCTACGTTATGTTTCTAAGATTTACAGAATTATGGATAATCATTTAGCCCTTGCATTTTGGTATGCCCGTTGTTTTTAAAACACAACCACACAATTCTGCATTGAAAGAATGCACACATCCAGTGATTCCTCTCATGTGCCTCTGGTGGATTGAAACTTCTCATTTTTATGCAACAATTCAAGGTTTGCCATTCCATTAAGAATCAACACACCAGGGGTAAATCTATGGTCCAGTATTCATTGGAGAGGGGTGGAGGTTAGAAGGGGAGAAGAGTAGTGATTGCAGGAAGTCCATCTCAGGAAATTGTAGGAGACTGAATGCCAGACCATACAGTTGCTGCTATTATTCAGCTATATGATCATAGGAAACCTGATATTGTAGTTCCCTGAGCAGAGTGTGGAATTTCTATTTGTTAAGATGGCATTGCAATTATGGAAATAGGGGAATTGAACACTGGGGGAGTTCTGTTCCAAGCAGACAAACTGATTGGGACTCCAAACAGGACTGCATGCCATTCATGTAGGCAGCTCAACTTTTCCAGGAAACCTAGAGATGGGCAATAAATGTTAGCCTTGCCCTTAAGGCCTGAAAAACAAACCATAAAGAAATCAAATCTGAGTAATCAGGGGGTATTGCAACATGTTTTTGTTATAATTTGGGCTTCAGTTAGACCCAGTATTCTTCTGAAAACAACATTCAGAATTAGTTTGCAGTGGTAGACTTGGCAAATGCTGAAGGGTTGATGTGAGAGCTGAAAACTGTCTGGAGAGTTCAAAGTTACGACCCACTCCATCAGAAATGTGAATTTTTAATTTGTACTGGTAAGTTTTCCTGGATTTCATGTGATTCAGTAATTCTGCCTCTCAAGCGAAAAAATACTTCTCCCTGAAATGGATACAGATATTTCAAATATGCAAATAAAAGTAACTCAAGGGACATCTACACAACTTTACATCTCTTTTCATTGGAAATCTTACCCCATACACAATCATTATGCTTATTTGTGAACTGAAAACATTTGACAGCATGCACTTGTAGTAATCCCATCTGGCAGTGAATTCAATGCTGAACAGGCCAAAATGGCTCACAAACACACCTGTCTCCCTCCTGAACCTCATCATGAACCTGAGACAGACTGGGGATTATCTTGATTGAGTACATGTTGACTTGGATGCTTCAATTTTTAAATTCTTTATTTTTAATGTAGTTCAGAAGAAATAACGGTGAATCGATATAATTGAAACAACATTTTAGATCCATAACCCAATGAAAAGTTATTGAAGCAAAACCTGCTTTTCATCCCTTGAACATTTTATTTCTTCCTGCATGGAACCACTGCCTTTAATAACATGAAAATGACCAATTCCATATACACTGATGCATGTTGCTGCCAGATCTAGTGAGTATTTTTTTTTTTAGCATGCATTGTTTTTATTTCCCCTAGAATGCTCAGTTAGGTTCTGTTACAAAACTGTTCATTCTCATATCATCAATTGTACACACATTCTTGTCAAGTTTTCATTTTATATTAAATGTCAAGTAAACAAAATATATTGGAAATGCTCAGCAGGTCAGGACCCTTTATGGAGGGAGAAACAGTATTGCAAACATGTCAGGAGGTACCACCCTACGTTAAGAAAGCCCCACATCAGCAAAATGCAGTTTGGTGAGAGTGGCAAGGATTGGGATAATGTGAAATGATAGTTGAAGAAAGGAAAATCAGGAAAGCCTCTGACAAATAATTATCGATCCAGGCCAGTATTTTCCAACTTTTTGAAATGAAAGCTATCTTGATTACACTCAATATTGGCTACTCCTGTAAATGCTGGGCTGATCCTTTTGATGAGTTGGGGCTGTCTTTGGAATTCCTGGGAACTGCCGGAATTTGGAAGGCTGGGATTGCCAGGTGGGAGTGTATTTTTATCTATTGTGAAGATTCTAACTAAACTAACCAAAATCGTACTTCTTCCTGGGGAACATGTGGTCATTCTCCCTAGTTTGATTTGAAGGGATGTATAAGTGCAAAGATCTGAACGGTTATCAGCATTTGCTATCCAAAGGAGGAGGAGCAGTGCCATTCACAATGGAAGCGAATATTCAGTGAAGAAGGCCATGAGGGCTCAATCTGACTCATATAGCCCTCATCTTGATGGCCACCTTGGTGGATGGCTGCATCAGGCTGTGCTTGTAACCAAAGTATGTGGACAGCATGTGCAACCACAAGCTAAGGTTGTATCTGTCCCAAGTGTGGCGAAGGATGAGCCTGGCTTAGTTGCTATACAATGTCAAATTAGGTGTACGTTGCATACCCTATCCTTCATGGAAAAGTTAATCCAGATGAACACATTTGACCACAAGTCCATCAGACTGTGTTGAGCAGAGAACATCCTGCAGACACCAAAAGGACAAGGACTTGATGGATACTGTGCAGAGTGTCCAGGTCATCTGGCAGAATTCTGAACTCACTAAAATGCATCAAAAGCTCACTTGGCTGATGGTTAGAAGTGCCGCCCCACTTAGATCTGTACAATAGGAATATCACTTACAAGGCACATTTGCCCTCAAGACGACTGGACGGGATGTTGTCCGACACATTGCAGAATGTTGATTTGCTGAGAGGGGCTGGAGAAGGATGCAATGGTCTTTTCCATGGTTCATCCTGAGCAGCTGAATAACGCTTAGATTTTCTGACTGTTCCCAGGGGTGTAAGAACATAGGAGAACATTCCATGATGCTGGAAGATCATTATTTTGCTGAAAGATGCTCTTATGTTGTCATCAGGCTCAGTGAGATGTCAGTGAGAGAATGTTGCTGACAAGCGCATTCCTGACTGCAGAAATATGTACTGACGGATGTTCAGCACTGTTAATGCAAAGGATTTGTTGGGAAGGAACACATTTAAAGGAACTTCTGGAAATTGAGTGGCTGTATCCAGGTGGCAATGCTATGATACTCAATACGTTCACATTCTGCCATGTACGTGTGACTGATACTAAGAATGTAGGACCGTAAATTTAAATTTAACTTTAATTTAAAAAAATGTTGGACATACAGCATGTTAACCGTCCAATTTGGCCCTACCAGTCCTTGCCGTCCAACTTACACCCTATTAACCTACACCCTTGGTTCATTTTGAAGGGTGGGAGGAAACCGAAGCCCCATGGGGAAAACCCATGCAGACACGGGGAGAACTTACAGACAGTGCAGTATTTGAAACCAGGGCCAGTCATGATCACTGGTGCTATAAAGGCGCTGCACTCGCTGCTACGCCAACCATGCCACTCTGCTTTCTTTTGTATATATGTTTTATTGTGAATAAAGCTTGTTTTTGAAATTAAAAAATGTGGTCAACTGAATTAGATGCTGAATAGTGGTGTGTGAGTATTTTCAAGTTCCTGGGTATCTACATATTGGTGGAACTCTCCTAGAACTAGGGCACATTGATGCAACCATCAAATAAGCAATGCCTCTACTTCCAAAGAAGTCTGAGGAGATTCAACATGTCATCGAATATTTAATTTAGGCATACAGCATGGTAACATCCTTTCAGCCCATGAGCCTGTGCTGTCCAAGTACACCCAATTAACCTACAATCCTGATACGTTTTGAATGATAGGAGGAAACTGGAGCTCCCGAAGGAAACCCATGCAGACATGGAGAGAACATACAAACTCCTTACAGCCAGCACTGGATTGGAACCTGCTGGCACTTTAACAGCATTGCATTAACTGCTACGCAAACTGTGCCACCCTATTCTATCACACTCCTACGGATGAATTATGGAAAGTATATTGATTGCTGGCATCAGAGCCTGGTTTGGAAATTCAAGTGCCCAGGAACACAGAAGGCTGCAGAAAGTGGCAGACCAAGTCCATCAAGGGCATCAACCTCCGATCCATCAAAGACCACTACATGAGGTACTGCCTCAAAAAGGTATTGCCCTGGCCATGCTTTCTTCTCATTGCTATTTTCTGACATAAGGTACATAAGCCTGAAGTCCAGTATCTTCAGGATCAACAACATTTTCTTTCCAAAAGCTATTAAGGATCTTGAACCTTCCTCTATCACTCGAACCATAACTCCATGACAAAACCACAAAGGATCAGTCTGTGCTGCTGACAGAACCCTTTAATTTGCACTATTAACCAACCAATTGAGAATATTTATTCATTGCTTTATTTTCTCATCCTCTTACATTTATAATTTTTTACTTCTTTTTGTGGGATCTCAGTTATGGCTAACTTGTGTTAGTCTGTTTTATTTCACTTGAAAGTTGTAACAAGTGAGACTTTCATTGCATCTGTACATTATATGAATGTTTTCGACAATAAACTCTCAATCATTTATTCAGTGAAATGCTATAGATAGTCTCTGCAGCATCCAGAAAATAGCCATTGATGGTTACCTATGATCTTCACCACAGTGACAGTATGGTTCTGACATTATTCTGCAGCTGCTGTCGTGACTGAAGTTGCATAACATCTCCGTAAGTGTCTTCTTGGAAATATGCATTTTCCCCAAGTGAAGCTATCCTTGTGCTAAGGCATCTCTCCAAAATTCCATAGCGAAAAGGACCTCATGATTTATTTCTCCTTCATTTCCCCCTCTTTTGTTTCTAAGGCACTGACCATCCTACTTCCATTCCTGTACAATGCTTCCCACCCACGATCCATGCCCCTGCTACTCCATATTCCTTCTATTATGGTTTAAGCCAAGTGATTTAATCACCAAAATATTTGTTTGGAACCAGGAGGTTTTAGCTAAAACTGAGACTATGCTCTTCAAACAGGGGTCACTATTTCTTTTCAAACAATTCTCCTTCAAATCAATCAGCCTCTCGCCTGCCAATAATTGGTGATAATTTATATTATGTCTTTAAGGATTGGAGAAATGGGTGGGGAATTGGGGGTGGGGGGGGGCAGTATGTCTTAATGCTAAGCGCTAGGTTCTCTGTGAGAGGTACCACAACTCAGATTTTATGACCATCTTCCCCAAATGTGTGCATGTATTGTACATCAAAACGGAAAAAAAAACAAAAACCCACCAGCATTTGTACAAATAACTGGTTCAATCTTACAACCAATGTTGTTTCCAGCATCACACTTACACAGAAGTTCAAGCTAGCATGTCTGTAATTTCCTGACTCTGAATTATTATTCTTTTAAATCCTTAACAAAGTAAATGCCTCTCCCCAGCATATGAGAACATTACAAAACACCAATTTTCTGTTAAATATTTGAACAAGGGGCATGGAGACCTCAATTCCTATCTCTTTAGGCAACACTATTTGAACACTTTTGTTGTCAGCTACTCAATCTCTTTGAGGATCTCTTATCCCCATCAAAACCAAGTTTGTATCCACTCTGGCATTTTCAGTGACATCTCTAACTTGCATCGCTGGTATCTCAATGTCATTTATTGCAGTAAAACGTGCATTTAAACCTTGATTGGATTGCTATGAGGTATGTTCTGTAAAATACTCAATTGCCTTCAGCCTCCCAATATTGTTATGGAAGAATTTACAATTTACACTGAATTACTCTCTTCTCTAATGCTTTTTAGGCTGCACTAATCACAAGTTTTATTGTTTTTAGTTGAAATCGATAGCTATCCCTCTTCTCCTCAGACTTGCTTCTTTTAAGCCCATGAAAATATTTTTCCTTGGTTTTAATTTTCTTTGCACAGGACTCATTAAGCAATTAAGCTTGTTTTACTGCAGGCACTTATTTTAACTGCTGGGTATGTATGTCTGTACATTGAGATAATGATATTCCTGTTTCCACTGTTGGTGATGACCATTTTGAACAAAGCGAGATGAAGGCCTCAGTTATCTTAGGAAATCTAGCCTTTTTGAAATCCAATATAATACCAGTAATAAGATTTTTTTTAAACCATGTATGCAAGTCTCTGACTTTGACTGTGAATCCAAATGCATCAATGAATTAAGTCTGACAGCTATTTGTTACACATGTTTAGGATAAATGCTAAACAAATGCATGTGCAGATGTGATTTTCAGAAATCATTATGTTATCTTATGACTTTTTGCAGCAATTCATGCATAACTAACATTATGGTTCAAGTCGCACTTGATTGATTGTATGTTGTGGTCTCCAACCACAATTTGTGGCTAATCTGAATGCTTGGCCTGAAGATTTCTCCTATCCTCCTACTGACTTCACTCATTGCCATTATTTCTGATCCATCTCCTATCGATTTGATTCTAAAAGGTTCCCGTCTATTTTTGCTGCTTACAATGAACTCCAGTTTTAATGGAGTAAAACATAAGTTTTTCATCCAGATTAATGAGACTTTTTACCCGGGCAATGATGCTCACAGGAACCCACTTGGAAGGTTGGCCTTATAACAAGGGGACTCAAGGAATGTGCTCCACCAAAATATAGGATGTGAGGAGAATTCAGTTATGAGTTCACTATAAAATTTTTGATTGTGACTCAAGTTTTCCTAATGTACGTTTAATGCCTATTTCCAGAAATATCTTTCTCTGCAAAGTGGGAAGTGAAAATAGGGGCAGAAATTATTTTCCAATGGATCTGCTACACAACTCCCATTTTGCTCCTTACTATTAACAGGAAGGATTTAAATTATAAGTATAATTTTATTGACTTTTGCTGCTTTTTGATTGGTATTTTTCACTTATTATTTTCCTTTTGATTGTGGCTGATTGAACTTGCACCTAGATGTGGATTTTTGATCTGCAATTTGCATGCAAAAGCTCGTTTGTGCATTCTCGAGGGATTTTGAATTCACCTTTTTTTATAGAATTTTTTGAATTTTATATATATATATATATATATACTGTACAGGTACAAAGTAATTACAATGTATCCTAGAATAAAAATGAGTATCATAATTAATAATAAACAGACAGAATTCAATGTAATATCTCTTGTTCCTGCAGAAAATAAACAAAGGAAGAAAGTCTGTAACTAACTTCTCCTAAATCTATAGGGTCCTAAACAAAAGAGGAAAATCTACTGGATGCCTTAAATCACCAAAAGGGTAGCAGTAACAATATGTTGGTGAATTGCCTTCTACGTAAATAAGTAAGTTCAGGAAGAGATTATAAATGTTTTATATGTTATATACAAAAACCACTGTATTATTCACTAAACATTAAAATATTCCATAAAAGTCTGCCACATTTTATCAAACCTAACTTCAGTTTTCAAAACAATACATCTATTCTTCTCAAGTTTCAAGCATGATAAAGTTTGGGTCATCCATTGAGCATACCCATTCTTCTATCTTCTACCCATTAAAGTGGCCAAAGTGGCAATCCAACGCCGATTATTAACTGTTCTCTCTCACCATACCAAAAAAAGTTGTAATGGGATGAGGATGAATAGTAACTGGGAAAATATAGGAAAATGCATTTAAAAAATCCTTCCAATAGTGATCTAATGCTGACCAGGACCAAAACATATGAAATAACGAAGAAACCCCATTACGACATCTGTCACATAAAGGGTTGATAGTAGGAAAAATCTTAGCTAATTTATCTTCGGATAAATACGCTGCATGTACTATCTTGAATTGAATAAGTGAATGATGTGAACGAATGGAAGAGGAATGGACCAATTTTAACCACTTGGTCCATATATCCTTAGAAAGAATAGTTTGTAAGTCGGTCTCCTAGTACTCTTAATTTTATTCATAGAAATGCCACGTATTTTAGAAAGTAATCAATAAATGAATCATTTGACAAGGATTTAACCGAAAAAATAAGTCAATACAAATACTACCATGGGAGAATAGAAAAGTAGGTTCTCTAACCTGTAAATATCTAAAAAAAATAGAAATTAGGGAGATTAAAATATGTGACAAATGGTCAAAGGTCATAAAACAGCTGTCTACAAGTAAGTCAAAAATTGATACCCTTTTTTTTCCACTTATGAAAAACATGATCAAGGAAAGATGGAGAGAAAAATAAATTATTAATAATTGGAGAAGATAAAGAAAAATGTTTCAGTTCAAAACAGCGCCTGAACTGAAACCAAATTTCTAACAAATTTTTGGCTATTGAACTGCCTATTAATTTATTCACCTTTACCAAGGGTAAGCTTTCTGATACTTTTCATGACACCTCCATTTTGTTGATAACTAAGTAAAATAAAGATCTGACAGATTGTGCTTCTTATAGACCAATCTCTTTATTAAATGTAGATGCTAATATCCTTTCAAAATTTCTGGCAAACAGATTAGAGTGTGGCAGCCCTGAATTGCGTAGATCAGGATGGCACATCGCACGGCACCAGATGCAGAGAGAGATCACTAAAGCGACTCCCAGGACAACGAACCAGTGGGGGTAGAAGCTGGGATAGTCTCAGACCAACAGCCCTAAAATGGCGTTGGTTAAGCTACCCAGCTAACTCAGCAGAAATAGGCTTGGGGAGAAGGGCATTCATATGGATGGATGATCCCGCCCGCTATTGTTATTCATATGGCTGACTCAGTCAATCAGCAAAAATGGCGGGAACTTGAAAAGTCTAAAAGCAGCCTTTCCAGCCCTAATAAAGGAGTGAGCTTAATCTGCCACACTGTGTGTGTGTGTGTGTGTGTGTGTGTGTGTGTGTGTGTGTGTGTGTGTGTGTGTGTGTGTGTGTGTGTGTGTGTGTTTCTTTGTATCGGTCGGCTACAAGAGAATATTTTGCTTTAATTATTGTGAACGACCAAGTTGGATTTATTCAAAATCGATTCTTAAATTTTAATGAATATAATTTACTTTTCACCATCTAAAGTTACTGAATGTATTATTACACTAGATGCTGAAGGAGTGTTTGGCAGGGTTAAGTGGCCATATTTATTTGAAATTTTGAAAAGATTTATATTTGGTCCAGAGTTCATATCATGGATCAAATTGATCTACCACTCCCTCAGGCTTCAGTATCTACTAATAATCAAAGATCTGGTCCTTTTAGATTGTTTTGTGGTATGAGGCAAGGTTGCCCATTTAACCCTTTATTATTTGACCTGGTGTAGAAGCCATTGGATTTTGTGACTCAGTAAATATTTCAGGCATTTAAAGGGGGGACAAAAATCATTAAAGTTTCATTTGATGTTGATGATTTGTTATATATCTCACATCTTTAATGCTTCATACTTGCTATGTTAAATTTATTATCAAACTTCAGTACCTTTTCAGGTTACAAACTTAATTTGGAAAAAGTGAACTTGAATGGTTCTGTTCCTATATATGGTAATATTCATTTAGAATAGTGAGAGGATCTTTCATCTATTTAGGTGTTAAATTTACTAAGATATTTAAAGATCTTTTCAAAGAAAACTTATGTCCTCTATTTTGACAGGTGAAAGAGACCTTATCTGAATGGTCCCCCCTCTCTATGTCGCTTATTGGTAGAATTAACATAATCCAAATGAATGTTCTGCCTTTATTTTTATATTTATTCCAGGCAATTCCGATTTTTATACCAAAGAAACTTCTTGACTTGGTTGAATCTATTATCTCTTCATATGTTTGGAACAGCAAGAGTCCAAGGTTGAATAAATCTCATTTACAAAAATAAAAAAAAGGTGGAGTTTTGCTTTGCCTAACCTGATATTTTATTATTGGGCTATTAATATTAAATATATTATTTTCTGGATTCATTACATGGATAAATTGGACTGTCCAGAATGGATATCCATGGAGCTGAAAGGTTTTAACAAATTTGCTCTGGCTACACTGCTTGGTGCTTCCCTTCTGTTTTGGATTCACTTCTAAGACAACCTAGAAATGCATTTCCTCAGTATGTCTAACGTTAGCATGCAAAAGCTGCTGGTTCACCATCAGCAAGGTGATTTGTGAAAGGAATGGCAACCAACACAAATTGATAAAATTATACTTAAATACAAGATTTGGTGGTGTTCTCCTGACCTTGGATAGGAACATTAAAAGAAGGTTGATAGATTTCCTGGAGCAATGATGCCCAATGGTTAAAAATATATTTTTTGTTCAAGTTTGACACTACCTCTGCAAATGCTGCCATTGATCATTGGAAGAAACCACAAGAAATTTTCTCACATCATATTTTTCATAATGGCAGATATATATTTATCTTGCTTTTTGTAAATTCATTCAAGTAATTGATGACATTACTTAATGTTTATTCTCAATGACTTTTCGAATAAAGCTACTGATAAGATCTAAACAGTGGAATTTCAGCAAAATAAATTGGATGTATTCTTAATTGTCTATTTACATTGTTTGTATCTGGAAGACTAAATTATTGGAAAAAATAGTTGTCAATTCTAGTGAAGTGATAATCAGAACAGCAGTAAATTTGTCTGAGATGGAAAAAATTACCGCAAATACATGTGTTCGGTAACCTTTGTGTATTGCATTATAGTCACAAATCATCCACTGGTTTCAAAGCATACTGCCAACAATAGCAATGCTTAATCCTCCTTTAAAACTTAAGTGGGGATGATGTTTGGTCAAGGTTCATGTGTTCCAGTTTCACCTTAGTGTACACTATCTTTCACAAACAGAGGATCAAGTTTGAACAGCCACTCTGTGTGTCCTACTGCTCAGAAACAGTTTACTAAGACTGCAGTCCACATTTCACAGTCATACAGAAGTCCTGAATCAAAGTGTTTGGAACAATTCTACTGAAAGGTTACCAGGAGATCAGTGTTAAATATACATGTGTGTGTTTGCATGTATATGTGAGGGAACAGGAGAGATCATTGTGTAAACTCATTGCTTTTAAAATAGCTGGTTATCAGATTGATCACCCTTATCAGGTCTCAGGTCTCTGGGGTCAAACTAGAGTTTCCTTTAAAGAAGTATTCTAAGCCTAATTTTGAACATTCAATTTTATCAAACATTGACCAGAAACAATTAACTCCACATAAGTGTATAACAAGACATAGTCAATGCTTGCAACAAATTGCATATCTCTAGAGTGCAAAAGCATTTGTATTTAGCTATCATTCCCAGCTATCCCTTGTCCAGACTGTACTACTCCTCCTAAATTTTTTTTTTCAGAAATAAAGTACGTTCAAATATACCCCAGTTAACATGGATATTAAGCAATAGTTTAAAATTCAATGGCATTTTAATATTTTTGTGAATTACAAATTTTGTTCATTAATTACATTCCGACTAGAAATGCCCAAGGTATAATATTATGCATATTCTGGACTGAAGCAATGAATAAGCTTTATAAAAAGCGGACTACTTTGGAGGCCAGTTTCAGGAAATGTCTCTGCTTCAGTGCTATTCTCACGCAATGCTTGATTGGATTAATTCTCATTTTCACATAATCGAGGATCATTCACAAAATGGACTGCATTTATTTAAATAGGAATCTGAAAATTAATCAATTTGTGTAGCCGATTAGCTAATTCACCATGCTTAAAAAAAATGGTGAAGGTTTTAGCATCCATCGTCAGTTTTACTCTTGGCCAGACTTCAAAGGAAATCTGAGAGCAAGATAATTTCATGGAAGAAAGGAGACACACAAGAATGTAGAAATTAGGGTGGCATATTCAGTACGCTAAGCCTGTTCTACATAAAACAAGATGAGAACTGATCTGTACCTCATCTCCCAGGTCCCAGCCTCTGCTTTTTATTCGTTAAATCTCGACTTCATCAGTTCTGAAACATACAATTGACTGGGATGGAAAGTCACATGAATTTCATAGCAAAATGGATTTTGATTTGCTTCCAAATAGTTTACGCTTAATTTTGTTGTTGATCAGTGTATCAGAGGAAATAACAGTTATGATGTGAATTATGCCACATCTATTTCTCAGACAGTGAACTATCACTTCTTACAGGTTTGTGTTAAACAGCAAGTTTGTGTTAAACAGCAGGTTTTTAAAATTCATACTAGGGATGTGGGCTTTGTGATCTGAACACTGATGAGCTGGTGATGAGCTGCCTTCTTGAACCCACGATGCTGTTAAGGAGGGAGTTCTAGGACTTTAACACAGCAACAGTGAATTAACAGTAATATATTTCCAAATCAGAATGGTGTATGGATTAGAGGCAACTTCCAATGCTTTTGCTCTCCTTGTCCTAGCTGGTAGAGTCATGGGTTTGGAAGGTGCTGTATAAGAAATCTTGGTGATTTGCTGCAATGTATTCCCCTATAAATTGTACAACTTGCTGTTATTGTCTTTTATCGGTGAAGTGAGTGAATGGTTGTGGATGAGGTGCCCATTAAGTGTGCTGCCTTGCCCTGTATGGTATTGAGTGTCTTGAATGTTTATTGAAACTATTCATCCAGGCAAATGGAGAGTATTCCATCAGTCATGACTTGAGCCTTGCAAACAGGTGGACAGAGAGATAGGAGATGAGTTCCTCATCACAGAATTCCTAGTCTCTGACCTGTTCTTGTACATTGTGTATATACATTGTGTTTATGACTTCTCCAGTTCAGTTTCTGGCCAATGGTAATCCCCAGGATATTGATAGTGGAGGATTCTATGATGTCAATGCCATTGAAGGTCAGTGAGTGACAACTGGGTTTTCTCTTGTTGGATATCATCACTGCCTGGCAATTGTTTGGCATGAATGTTACTTAGCACATTTTAGCGCAGGTTTCACTGCATTTGGATGTGGATTGTTTCATTATCCAAGGAGCTGCAAATGGTGCTGAACATTGTGCGTTCATCAGCAAACATCTCTATTTTGGACCTTGTGATTAAAGGAAGGGATTTGATGAAGCAACTGAGGATGGTTAGGCTTAGGACACTCCCATGAAGAACTGCTGTAGAGATGCCCTAAGGCTGGGTTGATTTACCACCAACTACCACAATAATCTTAAATTGTGTTAGGTTTGAGTCCAACCACCAGTGATTTCCTCACCCTGTTCCCTGTTCCCATTGACTCCAATTTGGCCAAGACTTCTTGATGCCTTTCTTTATGAAATACTGCTTGGATGTCAGTCAAGAGCAGAAATGCTGGAGGAACTCAGCTGGTCTCGCTGCATCCATAGGAGGTAAAGATATATTACTCTATAAAGATATAAATATATGTTTGAGCCTAAGCCTCAAGGTATGAAAAAAAAGAGACAGGCATTCTGGGGGGGGGGGGATGGGGTGGGGGGGCTGAGGAAAGTAGAAGAATAGGAGGGAGAGAAGTACAGCCAATAGATAAAAAGGTGTTAATTAGACATAATAGGAGGACAGGAGAGAGGAAAAGTGAAAATTCATTTTGCCTCTGTGAAAGGAGACAGGGAAAAGGGAAGAGAGCGAAGAGACAGAGCTAGAGGAAAGGAGACATAGGGAAAGATGGGCAGGCTGCAGTGTGGATTGTGGAGGGTCATGTGACCTCTACATCTGGGGGAGTGTGGATTGTGGATGGTCACGTCCTGACTATTGGACCCTATTATCACATGGTGATTACCTGGGCTGGACCCTCTAGCTTACGTGCAGTTGTTCCTTTTGCTCTTCAGTCCTGAGACAAATGCTGCTCCATTCAAGTTTGCAAACTGTGGACAATGCTGGAGGAGATGTTGGTAAGATGTGCACTGCACAGAGATCAGGTCTGTTAGATAGCGTTGGAGCCATGCTAACATTAGACAAGGAACAGTGGGTAGCACATTGTAATCTTTGGTCATTATGCCTGTGCATAGTTACTAGTCTGTAGAGTTAAGTCCAATGTGACTGGGTTGTTCTGTGTTTGTATGACTGTAAGCAGTTGATAGTATCGGTAATGTTAAGTACAATGTGACAGATTATACTGTTTTTTTTTAATTGAGAGTATTAGTGTGTGTTATCCCATGTGTTCAGCCTGTGTACAGACTCGTTGCTCTTTGAACCCACCAAATCTTTCCCTTCCCACACAACAATTGGTGATGTGAACAGTGTTCAAGGAGTCTCAGCTGGAGATGTGTACGGTCATGATGTTTGAACTTATATTAACAACCATGTGTGTGGGTCTCCTGTCACGGATGTGTGTTATGGCATACTTACTCATGAACAGAACAGGTAGGATGTACTCCACAGCTAGTAAGGGAAACTCAGAGCATGAGAGTAGAGTTCCTGCGTGAACTCATGATAGTGCATGTTTGCCAGAGGACTATGGAAGACCAGTAAACTGGGCTGACAGTTTGGACCAGCAAGGGGGGAAGGTAGGGCATCGTGTGACACTGCTCTTGTGAAGTTGAGATTTTCTGAGATCGAGAGGGTCATAGTGGGGAAGGGCCCTCGGTCTTATGGCATTTCTCTTGAGACACCAATGGGAAATTATAGGAAAATTTGGCCAACAGGGTGGCCAGAAAGAGAGGGAGATCTAATCCCTCCAGCTTCGCTATTGTGTGCTAAGGAAGCAGCACAGATTGTGCAAGTGCAAGCGGCCAACAGAGAGAGGAAAGGGATAGAGGCAGCTTGCAAGTGATTAAAATCTAGCATCTACAAGCAGCTTGCCAGGCAGGCTGGCAGTTCGACCCAGTCAAAGTCTGAGCCATTGACCAGCAGAGAGAAGGGGTCAACATGCGGTCAGGGGATGTGTAGATTGACAATGATGATCATGAGGAAACTGAATCCTACTACACGTCTTCCCCACTGTGTGCCTGAGCCTTTACAAGCCTGAACAATGACCATGCAATCCCAGACCCACTTCCTAGGCCCCTCACCAACCTTGCAGAACAGGGAGGTTGCTGAGGAGCTATCTGGACTGGGGGACCAATACTGCCAGTGGCCAGGTGAACACCTCGTCACATGACTACTACAGCTATGGAACAAGAGGGCCCCCAATGTCCACCTCTCTCATTGGGAAATGAGAGGTCTAGGCAGTCTGTTTGAACAGCAGATAATTAACAACAACCTTTGGGCAGAGGCAAAAGGGGCCAGTGACAACACCTCCCTCTATAGGAAGGGATGGTGACTGTGGTTGGGGTCAGGTTCTCCACAGATGGCCACAGAAGTACATAGCTGGCAAAGAGACATAGCTTATTAGGAAGTTGGTATTGATTACTGGCATCAACAGGGACACCCTTGAGCACAATTTCCCAGAGAATACGAGGGTGACTGGTGCCATGGTGGGCTATTTCATCATCACTGCATGCCCTGACTTTAGAGGGGTGATCTTGTCCCTCATGGGACTGGTGACCAGAAAAACTATCCGGAAAGCCATTACCCTCCTGGAGGGACTATAGAATATGGAGTGGAGAGAACCCATTCAAGTTTGCAGAGCTGAAATAATGTTCAGCAATGTCACCCTGCCGGTGACTCACAGAGACATGCATGATCTCTGGAGAGAGCATTGTGGGGAGAAGCCCATAAGGGTGGTGTCACATTTGTGGCCCGAAATGTGAAGTTAATGAAACATTAAACACAAGTTTTATCAGGTAAACTTCTCCGAGTCTTTTTATTTTCCCGTTTCCTTTGTTCTCCTGCTTGTGTTCTTATCTCCCTCTCATACCACGTGACTTCCGGTACATCTCATACATATTCATTATCATGACAGGTGGAGCTTCCAATTCACTGCCCACTCTGACACAGAGCAGCCTCCATTCTGCTCCTCCCCATGAGAGGTGGCCCCTGACTAATCTATCATGTTACTACACCAACCAAATCACCAGACATGAGTGAGTTCTCACAAATCTCCCACTCCCCCCTTACCAACAGGAGAAGACTTCCCTTCAAGCTGCTCTTCCAGCCTATGCTGAGCGGTGTTGTGAGAGCTGACAAATACGCATCCAGCATAACCGTACTAGACTGCAACACCTGCATCACTGCTACAGCATATACAGCTGAAAGCCTTCCACCTAAACCAACCCCACTTGATGACAGCTAAAGGAGCTGCTTGTATGGACTCTTTAATCAAAATGTTTCGGTAATGACGGCATTCTTCGACTCTCCTCACCACTTAACCAGCTCACTTCCAATCATACTTGCTGGGGTGGGTTCTTGGGAACTGGTTTCTTTTCCCCCTCTATATAATTTGGCACACAAACAGTCTAACTCTCGCCTTGGTCATGTGCTGCACCTACTTCAGTCGGCACCAGCCCCCCAAGCAATCAGTGGGGAATGCAAGCAGGATCAGCATCCTGTCATGAGACGGCAACAGTCGACAGTCCATCAAACGGGTCCTCCTACGAGAATCACTGGTAGGCCTTGGTTGCATGCCTGCTGGGCCAACCCCTGGATTCCCATGCGACAGCATGGCAGTGGCCATCTGAGATGCCTGCTCCAAACGATGGGGGAAGACTCAGATGAATGAAATGTTCACCAAAGATAGAGGTGTGGTTAAGTGAAAGCCAGACGACCTTGCACTGCATGCTCACAGAGGAAGGTGGTTGGTGAAATGTGCTGCACACACATCCCCAGCACATCAGCAAGGTCACATATGAGAGTCAGTGACTGACAAAAAACAAACAGGTGCAGGCACCAGTTCCTGCAGCATGACACTCCGTGGAGAGAATAATTACCCTTTCAATCTGTGGGGAGTTGGTAGGCCATTGTCATTTTCTGAAACAATACCACCATTCTGTTATGACTATCCATTTATTCTTAGGCACTTGCACTGTAATAATCTATTTATATTTTGTAACAATATGCTTATTTCTTTTTTGTAATAATGTTTTTACTTGTTTTTTAATGATTGGCGAGTAGTGTGACATCCGATGGGTTGAAAGCAGTGTGGATTGTGGAGGGTCATGTGACCTCTCTGTCTGGAACCTGGTCGGAAATCACAACACCTGCCAATCAAGGTTGTACTCTGCCACCCATTAATTAACACCTCACCAATGGCTCTTTTAATCACCTAATGATTATATGGGCCAGACCCTCTAGCTTACTTTACTATAAAGTCTACCATGTGCAGAAGCTCTTCCTCTTTTACTCTTTGGTCCTGAGACAAACCCTGCTCCAATCCAGATCACGAACAGTGGACAACATTGGTGGAGTCATCTGTACAGAGTTGCTAGTATCGGTAGTGTTAGTCTGATTTGACTGTGTTAGCTGTGTTTGTATGAATGCCAGCAGTTGCTAACATTGGTATCATTAAGTCCGACGTGACTGATTATACTGTGTTTTGTATTAGTGAGTCTTATCCCTCATTTCAATCCCCTTATGTGTGCTTTAATAAAGATCCTTCCTGTGTTCAGCCTGTGTCCAGACTCATTGCTCTTTGAACCACAAACCTTTGCCTTCCAACACAACAGGAGCAAGTTTCCAAAGCAGTATACTTGTTATTGTAGGGAATAGCCACAGGAGTTCTCTGCACTGCCTGTCTCCTCTCTTTCCCCCCCCCTTTCCTTTTCCTCACAGTCACCCAATTCCCTGACACCTGACTGTTGGGGGTGACTGCCTCCTCATAACTAGAGAAGCTGATAGTAATGCCGTCCGATTGGAGGGTGCCCAAACAGAATATGAGGTGTTCCTCAAATTTGCAGGTGGTCTGGCAATGAATGAGACCATGCCTGTTGATAGTATATCTTTGCCTTCTTTGGATACCGCGAGACCTTGCTGTTCATTTGGTGAGGAGCTTTCGGCCAGGTGAGTCTGGTGATGGATTATTGTGGGAGGGATTAATTGGGTAATTAAGAAAATTAGCAGGAACCAATAAAAAGGAGGGCTCGCTGAAGGGATGGGCCAGAGAGTGGCCTAGTGAAGAAGTAGGACTTCAAGGCTTTGGCCCAAGAGGCTTCAGTAAGCAGAGGCTGAGCTCCTTGTGAGGTAAAGTTTGGTAAGTCCTTTTCTTAAAAGTTTATCTTAATTATTCTAATTTAAATTGAAGATCAGGTGATGGAGTCAGTTAGAGCAGTTGAGTGCTCTGATTGCAGGATGTGGGAGGTCAGAGACAGCACAGATGTTCTGGATGACAACACCTGCAAAAGGTGCATCCAGTTGCAACTCATTGAAGACTTGGTTAGGGAACTGGAGTTGCAGCTGAATGAACTGTGGATCATAAGGGAGGCAGTGTCAGCAAGAAGTCCCTCCCTCAGTGTAGCATTACCTCAGAATTGCACGGTCAACCTGGGACATGAATCTGAAGCCTTTCAACTCAAGGTAAGGCTGAGACTTGACTAAGACAGAATATCACAGTTAGCATAATACTATTAGAGCACCAGCTACTCAGATTTGATTCCAGCACTGTCGAGGAGGAGTATGTATGTTCTCTCAGCCACCTGCATTGGTTTTCCCTGGATGCTCCAGTTTTCTCCCACTCTCCAATAACAATGGGTTAGCTGGTTAAATTTAGACATACAGAACAGTGACAGGCATTTTGGCCCATGAGTCAATGCCACCCAATTAACCTACAACCCTGGTATGTTTCAATGGTGGGAGGAAACTGGAGCCCCTGGGGAAAACCCTCACAGACATAAGGAAAACATACAAACTCCTTACAGACAGCAAGGAGCAGTGCATATCAATTTTCCTGGGTCTAATGGCAATATAACAGTACTACATTTTAAAGAAGAACCAAACTAATATCTTGATCGGACCCTGCCTGGAGATGTTGAGAAAATGATAGTTTCTGAAATATTTCCACATTGGAAGTAAAACTCAAATGAAAACAATTTATTGGTTGAGGAAGATGTAAGATTAGATGCATATGCTGGTTTACCTTGGGGGCAGGATGTAAGCTCATGCAAATTTTCCTTGAGAAATCAAATTAATTAGGTGGGATGCTGAACAATGTAGATTGTGTGACATCTCATGAGAAAATGTACAAGTCTTGTACATAAACCATTGTGCATATTGAAAGTTTGAAAGATTAGAGTTCAAACTTGGGGAAGCTGAAATATTTATGGGAAGGATTTATATATTTAAAAAAATATATAATATATTTATAATTTACACAAGTTCACTATTTAGTTTGGATGTATGCCAAAATGCTTTAAATTTTCATTTTTAAGTGGATAAGAAATATTGGTAGAATTGTGGTTTGCAATTCCCAAAAGTGGAACTTGTTACAGATTCAATCCATTGTTACTGAGTCAATATCTCCCAGATTTTACTATTTATAAGCAAAAATTATAAAATTGCAGTATTATTTAATTTGTTTTTTTAGGGTATGAATATCCTATAAAATCTAGCTAATTGTTTATACCCTCACATTTAACATATAATCTGCCTCACTAGAGAAACTAAAAGCAGATTGAATGACTGCTTGGTTGAGGGCTTGTGTTCAGTCTGTAAGAGTCACTTAGAGCTTCCTGTTGCCTGTCAATGTCATTTACCATCCAACTTTGATCCATTTGTCCATGGCCTTTTTTATTGTTATACTGAGTTCCAATGTAAGCTTGATGAACAGCACCTCACCAGCCCCCTAGGCATGTTGCAACTTTACCTTCTATCAAGACAGATTGCAGTTTCATCTTCTATCTAGACCTATTGCAAATTGACGACAACTTTAGGTAATGTTATTCTTCAGGTTGCTCTGTCATAAGCCCTTCATTTGTAAGATTGGCGCAGTTTTTCTTTAACAGCACGGTTAACGACAATTTTTTTAACACTGCACGTTCTGCAGATCTTATTTTTCTTTGTATTTTTTTCTCCCTCTGTTTTAATTCTATTGCTATCATGTTTCTTTATTCACATCCTCTCTAACTTTTTTTCATTAACCTGTTGTGATGGTACAGATTCTATCACCAATGTTAATATGTACATATGTACAGATGGCCGCGTAGGATGACTGTGATCGGCCGAGAGTGTAGCCACACCTACTGGCATGTCTTAAAGGATTGCTGCTAGCCAGACCAGGTCATTCTGGACTGGTTGACCTACTTGTGATATGCTCCAGTCTTTTCGTTAATAAAAGCCTTGGTTTGGATCAACAAGTGTTTGGTTCTTTCGACGTGCACTACACCTCTCAACTCGATAAGTTCAACGAAATATATGAAAGACGAAGGATGAGAACTGGGAGAAAAAAAGTCAGCTGTCAGAACTCAACAGGTCAAGCAGAATCATTAGGCTCCTGAATGACCCCACAACTGTCATCTCATGCTTTGTACTCATTGATTTTATTCCATTGCAACTCTATATTTGAAATTGAACTCTTGTCCTTCTACTTTATATGGTTGTTTGGACGTTAGCAATGACCTGTTAGTTTATGGAAGAACCCTTTTTATTTTACCAGGTATAATTTGATAAATAAACATAGATATAAAAACATACTAAGAATAGTATACAGATGAGTATGGGAGCTGTTCTTAGTTAAGCTCTTCAACAAGGATGACACTTTTATTTGCATAGACAAAATATTTCATTTTTGCACTTGCTGGTTGCAATACAGCTGGACTCCTGACCCTTCCTATTGGAGACATTTATTGAATTAAGGATTAAACTTCAGCTTTCACTGTTCCACCATGGGATGGTTAATGGAGTTGTTGTCATGAAGCTTGAGTGACCTAGGTTCTGGTGTTGTCTGTGTGGAAATTGTATATTGTCCCTGTAACCTCATGGGTTTTCTATGGAGCTTCAGCTTCCTCCCACATCACAAAAATCTGTGGGCTGGTTATGTTAATTGGCCACTGTAAATTTCCTGTAGTTTATTGATGAATGCCAAAATCTGGGTGCAATTGTTGCGAATGTCGGTAGATCAGGTTACTGAAAAATAAGTGTGGAAAGGGATTACCTTGTGAACCAACATGGATTGCATGGGCAAAAATGGCCTCCCTCTTTGTTGCAAGAAATGATGAAAATAGCATTTAGGCCCACACAATTGTTATAAAACATGGAGAGTATATCTAAGGCACAGTGAACAGAATCATTAGCTGGGAGAAGTTATAAAGATAGAAACAGAAAAGGAAGCAAAGTAGAAAGTAGTGCATAAGTTATATAAAAGTGAAATCAATGCAGAGACTTTTATTGTCAATACAGCCATTGACTGTCAGGCAGAAACAAAACAGGTTGTCGTATCAAAATCTATCTTTCTTATTTTATTCATTTTATTTAGTTGTTATTGCAGCTGAAATTGGCAACTATTACCAGTACCAGCATATTTCCTTAACGAAACATGAGTATTTCATAACTGGAGAGCCAAAGTCCTTTGACAATTATGGACATTATGCAGCAATTACTTGCACGACATAATTTTTGAATCCAAGTAAGTTAATTGGGGATAACGTGCATTTTCCATCCAGCAGTTCCATGCCCATTCCCTTTTTAGGTCATTTACAGGTATTTCCAGTTCTTCCTAACTGCTGTTGTAATGCTAGTCTGCCAATTCCAAAGTGGTTTTGATATGTTACATTTCAGATGGATATAATCAACATCAATGAGTATTTTTTTTTGCCAAATATAGTATAATAGTAGCTTCTACAGAGGCTAAATTGACAACCCCATACCAAGTGGGACCTGTCAAATTACTGACTTTAAACTGTTCCTTGCCTATGCTATGAAATTCACAAAGGATTTAGCAAAACAATATTTACCATTGGAAACCCTAATGATCCCGCAATTTTCCAGTGAACTTCACGAATAGTGTTGTATTACTGTTTTAACATCTATGGGCTGTGCCAAATAGCTTTTGGACATTTTATTCCATTAAGAATGACTATATAATGAATATGTACTTAATGCTTCAACATATAATAATGACAAACTTAATTCTCAGACCCCAGTGGAGGCAATAGGAAAGCAACATTATACATTTATGCTTTTATCAATGCAATTAGATAGTAAGATATAGAATAATCCTTGCCCTCCCTGGCTAAGCAAATACCTGTGGGGATTAAAGACAAAATCACTTGTTGAACATTTGCAGATTTTATGAGGTACAAACTAATAATGACTGTCATCCATCATCAGATTACAATGAAATGAGTGATTTTTGATTTGTTCCATTTTGTGTACAGTTTTACTATCACTTCCAATTAATCTGTGGTAAAATAGAAGAAGACAATTACAGATCCAATGCAAATAATCAGATTCAACATTCTTCCATTGATAGTTTGGGTGGGTAATTTGTGACCTCTAATCATATTTATTGAACAGTTGGGTAGAGCAGGCATATGTTCAACCAAGTTAGTTGTAGTCATGCTATCAATAGATAAAAGTTTATTCTTTCCTGCAGAATCATCTCCCCTAGTTTGGGGTCGATTTGAGTTTTCTGTGCTTGTCCTATACTGGGTGGTTCTGTCATGAAAATAACATTGAGTCGCAGTTACACTGATGCACCAGCTGTTTTCATTTTATGTCGAATCTTTTTAAAGCAGTGGAAGTGCTTGATATAAGTGATGTTCAAAGCCCATGATGTACAAAAAAACCTGATAAATATGATATTATAACCTTGAAGGCATCACAGTGTCCATTTATTTGACTAGATGTTGAAAAATAGTTCTTTATTCATATCATGAGATGCTTCTCGATAATCTTCCAAGCAAGTTCATGTTTTTCCTTTTCTGGGCTAATTTGAGCAGGAAAGTAGAAAGAATCATTGTTAATTCTTTTCCCACCATTTTTGCCACATTGATGTAGACTGGACCTCATTGTGGTTCTAACCTTAGTGATTATAATGGGCAGGCAACAGTAGCATTTCTCATTTTCCCCATCTGCAATTATCTGCTTGTACTGAATAACTGCCATTGATGGATCATTTGTATATGATATGAGCAGAAACATTTATCTGGAGTGCCCATTTTAAATCTATATTTTCAGACAAAAATTAGTAACTTTTATTCTTTAATTACAATCTAATTACCATTGAATGTTATTTCCTTTAAGGATGCCATGCACATTGATTTATTAGAAGGAAATTCCTATGAAACATTTTACAGAATTCCTTTCAAAAATCCATGCAGATCAAAAGAACAATACAAATCCTATTTTTTGATATCTTAAAAAAAATCTTCAATACATTAAATTCTTGATCATTCATTTGAAATGTTGTTGATTAATGGGCCTTTATTGAGACCACTCAACACCACTCAGACATTCTAAACAACTTCTTTATCTTAACCTGGGGGAAAGCTGTTTTGATTAATTGCTAAAACCTCAGATTCATTAATACCCTTGAAAGAAACAAAATGCTGTGCTTAAAAGGCCTGGTATGGTCTGACTCTGAATAAGTACATATATTGTTGACTCTGTAGTGGGCCAACAAACAAGGTAGTTTTTTTTTGAAAAAGCAATGACAAACCATAGTTAGAATTAAATCATATTCCATATAGCATCAATGTCAGCACAGTTAGGGTAGCAGTTAACACACACTAGTATTACAATGCCAGTGACCAGGGTTCTAATCTGGCATTGTAATAATAAAGTTGCTATAGCACATTCTCCCTGTATCTGCATGGGTTGCCTCCAGGCACTCTGGTTTCCTCCCACCCTTCCAAATGTATGTGGGTCAGAGGTTAATTGAGGAATTTTGGTGCCAAGGGCTCATGGGCCAGAAGGACCTGTTACCGTTTAAATAAAAAAAATAGTTATTCTATAAAGAGATGGGATTTGGCATTGACCTAGGCACTAATCAGAACAAATATACTAGGCTTTTGTAAGTCCACAAGTGTATTAACTGAGGACGTATCTAAATTGGAAAGACTTTACCACAGGCCAGTCAAATATACAATTCAAGCTGGACAACACTATGATGGAATGAAACATTTGCAAAAAGTAAGGATGAAAGGTACAAAGTTATAAAGTGACATTCTTCATTGTTGCAGGATATATTGCTGGAATTATCATTCAGATAAAATTCTGTATCAAGGCAGCAAAATTACAATCTGACCAGTCTTTGTCATGGATGGCTGTTCCCATGCTGTAAGACTACATGTCTTACATGTCTACCGGCACCACCTACGGCTCCTAGAACGCTTCCACCAGCGTTGTCTCCGCTCCATCCTCAACATCCATTGGAGCGCTCACACCCCTAACGTCGAGGTACTCGAGATGGCAGAGGTCGACAGCATCGAGTCCACGCTGCTGAAGATCCAGCTGCGCTGGATGGGTCACGTCTCCAGAATGGAGGACCATCGCCTTCCCAAGATCGTATTATATGGCGAGCTCTCCACTGGCCACCGTGACAGAGGTGCACCAAAGAAGAGGTACAAGGACTGCCTAAAGAAACCTCTTGGTGCCTGCCACATTGACCACCGCCAGTGGGCTGATAACGCCTCAAACTGTGCATCTTGGCGCCTCACAGTTTGGCGGGCAGCAACCTCCTTTGAAGAAGACCGCAGAGCCCACCTCACTGACAAAAGGCAAAGGAGGAAAAACCCAACACCCAACCCCAACCAACCAATTTTCCCCTGCAACCGCTGCAATCGTGTCTGCCTGTCCCGCATCGGACTTGTCAGCCACAAACGAGCCTGCAGCTGACGTGGACTTTTTACCCCCTCCATAAATCTTCGTCCGCGAAGCCAAGCCAAAGAAAAAAAAAAGTAAGACTACATGTTTCTATCTGACTCTGATAAATAAAACAGCAAGTGATTAGAATGGTCCTTTCTTCACTTCCTCCTTATGAACAAAATAAAGATCATTCAAACTTTGGGAGTGAAAAAAGAAAAGGCAACTATTATTCTCTACCGATTCAAAGAATTATGAACTTGATGCGCTCTGAATACATGAGAATGTTTTTGTGTCAAGAGTCATTTGGTGGAATTAACACAAATTCCATTTGACCTTGGATGGGCATTGAGTTGAATGCTTCCTTCTGTCCTGTAAGTTTCAATGATTCTATTAACACTTGCACTGAAGCAGATTTCCTATTTGGAATGTTATACTTCCCATGCGATTTGTCACTTGACTGTTCCTTTTTAAGATGATCATTAATTGGCAGCAATAATTCCTGCTGCTTAACTAAGTTAATGAGAGCTCTGATTAAAAATTTGTTTCAACCAAACCTTTGATTAAAATAATCTTGAACTATTTCTTCTGTACTTTAACTTAACTGTATTACCAGTGAGTTTAAATAGCCTTCCACTTAAAGAGCAAGGTTGGGGCAGATGCAAGGATTAGTTCAAACACTTTGTGGATTGCACAGTGGATACCAGACTATCTTATCAGAAGATAAGGCCTGGAGTGGCTGCCAGCACACATTCCTAAAGATTCTCCAGATGACTCAAGGCAAAAATGCAGCCTATCTAAACAAACCAGCCTCTTTATTACACCATTTGTTAATCGGCTGACATTAACTGTTGATGTTTTCAATATTAGCTCACCATTAGGGCAGCTATTTAATTAAATTTTCAAGGTTCCATTTTGTTAAGTGTAATTTGTTTGTAATGTTCAACAAAATGTAAGCATCTTTGCTTTATGTAATTTTTTTATCAGTTGCACTGCCTTACTTCCAATAAAGGTTGTTAACAGTTTTCATGGCGTCATTTGATCTTTAGCCATAATGATTAGATGCATCAGATTAAATCACATGGTAGCATTTCATACATCTTAAAAGGGTAGGATCATGCTTCTGTTTTCACATGATGCAAGTGTTTGAGTTGGAAGTGCTGTTGTTCACCAGAAAGCAGCTGTGCATGTCATAATAAATATAGAGACATGGGGTGAATTTCTTTGTGATACTAATGTCTATCAAGTTATTTTTCTATTCTAACAAGTTGGTAGAGAGCCACAATTATTATTGTGTTTGATAGGAAACTCTGGATTTATTGCCTGAAATCTTCCTGCTCACAAATACTGAGCATTATTCACTACTCTTTTTGATATCAGAACCAGGCATCAAAACTGCTAAACAAAAATAGAAATATTTTTCTATTTGTGATATTTATATTTTATCCCATGGACCATTTATATAAAAAAAAATAATAACAGACTACTGATTGGTAACAATTAACTTCAAAATCCACATTTAAAAAAAGATTTCAGTTTTTCTTTGGGGAGAAAACAATATTAAGTTAATCAGGTAGCAATTAGGAATAAATGTATCTATTCCAAATTACCTGCAATATTTTACTTTTGTTGTAAACGTCAATTAGGTCACTCACTCATCTGGAGTCACTTCAAACAATGAATCAGCCAAATTCTAGAAGAATATTTATTCACCATTAATTTTATACTAAATAATTCACTTCTACTGGTAGTAGAAAAGTGCCTGATTTTGCTGGTATTACCATCAATTAATAACAATCTTCCTACAATTAATTCACAGCAATATGCTTTCAAAATGCTCACAGGCACTGATTCAACGGAGTGTGGGCCCTTTTGAAATGGACAATTTATTATATGTTCTCTCTTCAAAAGATGGACAAATCAAACTATTTCTTCATTGCATTGTCACATAATCTTTCCTTGTAAATACCACCATGGATGGGGGAAAAAGTGTTTGTCCAACCTTTTGCCATGTGTACCTGTGCCAATTCATCACTAGTGATGTCAGCTATCACCATCTTGCTCTTAAGTCCTGGACAACATACTTATGTGGCTTTACTGATTTTTTTTTTTTAAGATCCCTTCTCTGGAAAAATTGGGCTCATTTTCATGCTCAAGACTCTATAATTAGGTCCTAACAGCTCACTTGTGAGGAAGGAAATAAATGTAACTGCAGGTAGGACCTGATTTTAATTGGCAAAGCTTAATAAGGATAAACTCAACCCATGAGGAACAGAAGTAACGTGGTAATTTTTTTTTTAAAAATTGGCATTGCAAAAACTAACTGAATTTCTAAAAGTGGAAAACACTCTTGTAGTTTATCAAAACTTGTTAACTCTTCCCATAAATTCCCCGATTGTGAATGATGTTTCTTTGTCTGCAAGGAATGGTAAAACTATTTCAAACATGAGGAAATGGGGACAGGAGGTTAGAATTTTTTTCCGACACTATTTTCAGATTTTGTACCAGTGTTGCTTAATAGAAGCAAAAGTTGAAGGCAGATCCCAAATCTAGATCTCTAATCCCATTACTTGCTCTAGAATGGATTTTCAACTATACTAAAGAGCTGTTGCACTAAAGTTTCATCAAAGAAAAGGGCTGAATGAATAACAGTACATTTCCATTGGAAGGGGACTTGGAGCATGTTACCCTGGGACACTTCCAATAATCTGCATTTAGTATAGTTTGCTTGCTCAATGCTTTGGGCACAGGATAACTGAGAATGTGACAGCCAGGTGCTTCAGAGTGCGAGACAGCACCAACAAAATGTCTATATCAATCAGAATGGCAAATTCCCTGGATGGACTACTGATTGTTTTTCTCTACATGAAGCTACTGGGAAACATGTGAACACAAAACTCAGTGACTGTCTCTTGATAAACCTCCCCATTTCAGAAAACTGCTAACTTTCTTTCAAATCCTGTCCTACAATCCTCTCATTAGTCCCCTGCAGATTTTTTACTTTTGAGAATGCTCTTGTCAGCAGCTTGCCCTCATAGTAATCTTCAGTTGATGACAATTTATTTCAAGTTGGCCAAAGAAGGACTCACCATAACAATCTCTTGATGCCAGTCTAAATATTGTCATGTTTTGGCTTTGTTACTACATAGGGGAAAAAAGAGAATAATTGCAACCAGTTAATGAAGATCTTAAAGTGCAAAACCAGACACTAATCTTACTTCTATTTAATAGATGACTCAACCATATACTTTTGCCCCAACACATTGGCATGCATGGGTCCTTTACCAGGAAATATCATCCTCCTTTATCACTGTCATTGGGCTCAGAAACAAAGAAATTGGATGTGCACGTTATCACCATTTGTTCCTTATCTCAAATGTGAGTAAGTAAGTTGTCAACCCCTCACAGATAAACAAGATTTGCTGGAGGAACTCGACAGATTAAGCATCATCGGTGGGAGAAAAAAATGGTCACCGCTTTGGTCTGGAGACTTTCAAGACTGGGTAATAATTTTTTGACATTTTGAAAATCATTTGTTTATTATGTTTTGAATGTTATAACACTCAATCATATGTATTCTCCATATTGTAATTAGATTCCAAATATTTTCACTTTTCTGTATCTGAATAAAATTATCTATTGATTTCAGTGGTAGATTAAGATAATACTAGGAAGATCCATTTTTTATACCTGCACAAATATTCTTGACTTCAGTTAGGGCCAGAGGATGAGGAAAAATACCCTTGGCTTTATTGTTTCAAGTGTTTAGCTTCCAGCATCTGCAATCTCCAGTGTATCCTCTCCAAGGTGATGGTTTTCCAATATGGTAAACAAATGCTTTGATTTGATCTATTTATCTGATCTTGGATAGAAAGAGAAATATGAAAAATGCAAGAGGAATGCCTGTGCTTGTTTGAGCAACAGTATTTGAGTATCATTTAGAGTCTTGGGGTTAAACAAGAAAATCTGAAGATGCTGTGATTGTAATTTATACAAAAATGCTGGAGACACTGAACAACTCATGCAGCGTTCTTTATGAAACAAAGATAAAGATACATAAGCAAAATTTCAGGCCTGAGCCATTCAAGGTATGAGGGGAAAAAAAACAGGCAGGTGCCCAAATGAAATGGTGGAGGAGAAGCTTAGGTCAACAGGTAAGAGGATATGGGTGGGTATGGGTGGGAGGGCATAAGAGGGATAAAAAAACATGAAAAGTGATAGGGGACATAGCACTATGAATGGAAATGGGGTAGAGTGCTGAAGGAAAGGTGTTGGATGGATGGGGAAGAGAAGGACACAGGGGAATGACCTAACAGAAAACAGAGAAGTCAATGTTAATGCCATCCTGTTGGTTTGCCCAAATGGAATATTAAGTGCTGATCTTTCACTTTATAGGTGGCCTTGATTTGGCAATGCATGAACAGGCATGGGAATGGGGCATGAAATCGGTGGTTGGCCACTGGGAAATCCCCACCATTGATACAGACAGATCAAAGGTGCTCAGCAATGTAATCTCCCAGTCTTGGTCGTGACTCTCTGATGTAAAGAAGGCCACAACGGAGCCACAGATGCAGTATATAACCCCTGCATATTCATTAAGAGTCTTCACTTGTGTTCACATTGTATCTCAACAATTTAGAAAAACCCTTTTTCTGGATAGCAAAATTGACTGGAAGATGATTAGTAATATTGGATTTTATTTGTCACATTTGTTCAAGTGTCCATTTGAAGCTGGGAACTGGTGCAGCTTTTGTGTTCTAACTGCAAATTAGTCCCTTTCCTCTGTATGGAGCCAACAGCAAGGTTTTCATCCATTTGAGGTTCAATAAGAAAATAAATGGAATCAACCAAAGGAAGAGTTCTTTAGTCTCTGGTAGCAGGAGATGCAAGGCTACTCTTCTTCCAGTTGCCTCATTAGGAAAATTTAGATGAAATCCTGGATTTCCTAGCTCCTATTGCACTATGAGCCCTTTAAGAAACCTGCTCCTCACATTTACCCAAGAATAGATGGTCATCAAAGATGGGCTTCAATGGCTAATTTTTGATGACACCCACTGAGCAAAATGTGAATACAACTCAACAGCATCCCATTCAGAATGTAAATGAAGCCAATGACTTCCCACTGAAATCATGTCCATGGTTTAAATCTCACTCTTCATCCACCAGTAAGAACCAGCAGAGAGTTGAGGTGATGAATAGGAGCATCAGACCCGCATACCATTTACTCAATGCTGATTGTATTTGTGTCCATTTTTATATTTTATTTTCCCCACATTTGCCATGCTCATATGGCAAGTTTGGCTCCAGTGCAATCTGTAAATTTGCTGGTGATACCACATTTGTTGGCCTAATAATAGAAAATAATGAGTCAGAATACAGAATGGAGATCGAGAATCTGATTGTTGGTGCCAGAGCAACAATCTTTCTCTTAACCTCAGGAAAACCATGGAGTCTATTGTGCATTTTCAGAAAGGAGGTTGAAGGACCATCCAGCTGTCTTCATGGATGGGATAGTGGTGGAGACTGTTAGTACTTAAAGGTTCCTGGGAGTTCACATATCTTGCAACCTCTCTTGGAGCTAGAACATTAAGGCAACCGTGAAAAATGTTTATTTTCTAAGTAGTTTGTGGAGATTTGGCATGTTGTTGAATACTCGATCAAACTTCTATAGGTGGAATGTGGAAAGTATACTGATTGGTTGCATCACAGTCCAGGAATGCAGAAGATGGCAAACCTAACTGTTTAGACGGGCACCAACCTCCCATCCTTGAGTATGCAGCCAAAGTCGTAAAAATCGCCAGCACTCTGGTCACAACCTCTTCTTGCTACTACCCTCTGGTAGAAAGTAGAGAAGTCTGGAGTTTAGAACAAATAAGTACAAAAACAATTTTTATTCAACAACTCAGGCTTTTCAGTTTCCCTATGTTCCTCTAGCCCTAACTATAAACAGGACCACCAAAAGATCAGTTTGCACCACTGAAACATCATAATTTTTTTTTCTTGCACTACATTTATCCATATATCATTTCATATTTATTATCTCTTTTTCTACCTTGGCATATTGTGTCATGCAACATTGTTGTTGGTGTCTCTTACATACCTATTTAGCTGCAGCAAGTAAAAATTTCTGTGCAGCTGTATATTCTGTATTTGGCAAATCATTACTCATGACTCTCAATTATTGCCCTTTTGTACCTCTCATTCACAAACCTGGGGCAATTTGCAGTGGCCATTTAATCAACAAACCTACACATGTTTGGGATGTGAGCAGGAAAGCTGAACATCTGCATGACTACAGAGAGAACATGCACACTTCTGGCAGCTAGTGCCAGGGTTCAGGATTAAACTTTAGTTGCTGGATCTATGAATCATCAGCTCTACTAATTGCACCATTGTGCAGCCAATATCTACAACTGATGCTGAGATCCTTGGCTTGCTCAGAAATTAGGGCATTGACTACTGTGCCACAGGAGCAGCATTTGATTGCTTATATTATAGTAGTTCCCTCTTCTCTCTTGCATTACCGTGAATCATATATGGAGGCTTGACTTCAAGAAAGGAGATGAGATCATGGAACATACAGTACAGGTTCTTCAATGTTGTGCTGACCTATATATTCCTTTTATATAAAAAAAAAGTACAAACCCCTCCCTATCCTGGAACCCTCTATTTGACTTCCATCCATGTGCCTGTCTAAGAGTCTTCTAAATGCCCCTAATATTTCAGACTCCACCACCATCCCTGGCAAGGCATTCTAGGCACCTTCAACTCTCTGCATGAAAACTTCCATTTGTACATATGTCCTCCTAGTGTTTACTATTCCTGCCCTGGGGAACAGGCACTGGCTGTCTAGCATATGTATGGCACTCATAATCTTGTAGACCTCTAAGTCTCCTCTCATCCTTCTATGGTCCAAAGAGAAAAGTCCCAGCTCTGCTAACCTTGCCTCACAAGACTTATTTTCCAATCCAGGTAACTTCCTGGTAAATCTCTTGTGTACCCCCTCCATAGCTTCCACATCCTTTATATAATTACTTGGAAGAATTGGAGAGGCTAAGTATTCTTTACAGTAAGAAATAATGTTTGGCAGGGTATCACAATTATGAAAAGTGTTAGATTGAAACCTTTGTAATAAGATTTATTTTTCTGTTAACTTTGTTGGTTCTGTCTCAATTATTCTGTTAAGATTAACCTAATGTAACAATATTATGTTGCTCTCAAATGACTTTTTAATAAATTATTGTTATCAGCCTTCATTCCTCTCCCTGGAATGGAATTCAACTTTTTAACTGTCTGATGAATTATTTCTAGTGAAATCAGGTCAGCTTTCAACTTTCCACAAACTGAGAAATTGAGAAAGAACTACTTTGGTGCATTATAAATAGTTATTAAACTTTACAACATTAATTGCAGTTGAAATAATCGGCAGCCAAAAGGAATTTCATCCTAAGACGATGGTGGAGGCAAAATCTCTCATCGTGTTCTGTGGATTCTGTTGGATAGGTTTCTCCATGGAATTGTGGAAGGTTCTATTATTTGAAAGTCCCTTCTTCTATGTATTCCAATAAACCTAAGCCTGTAAAAATTTATCATACCAATAAACCTGGTGATATAAATTCATGTAAATCTGTCAAAACCACCCAGGCACCAATGAGCTCAAATTTACGATCTAATTTCTAGGTAAATAATGCTCCATATTGACTATATGACTAGGAACAGCTTGTCATCAAATTTCTGATACGTGCAACATACACGTGAAAGAGGCACTCATAATTTTGTTTTCACTGACTTCCATGTATTTCCCAGTGTAACATCATTTTAACATAAAGACTTCAAATTATCCAGCTGCAGAGGGAATATGTTATCATCTTTTCCTCACTCAACCATGCCTGGAATTGATATGATATTCAAAGGGAGCCTGCTTTTCATGGAAAGGATTTTGCCATCAGGTAGTCTGTAAATGAAATGTCTTTATAATAATTTTAACTTGCTTACATGCAATTACATCCAATTCATAAAAAAATTCATAATGCAAAAAAAATGACGACTCATTCCTCAGTTTCTTGAATCAATTATTAAAGTGTCTCTTGTCAAAATGGTTGAATTCATGAATTATTGTCAGATATCCTATCACAATTCATAAAAAAAATCAGCATTTATTTTATTTTTAGACATGCATTATCAAAAATGCAAATTCCTCAATCTGGTTTTCCCAAGGAAACAATTTTTTTTTGGTCCTGTGGGATTTTCACCTAGTAATTCTGAATCAGAATTTACTGTCATGAAGATGACATAAAATTTATTACTTTGTGGCAACATCACAGTGCAAACATTAATATACCCTGGCATACAAAATAAATGTTAAAAAGTGCATGGAAAAGTCAAAGAAGACACAGTGTCTGTGGTTCATTGACTGTTCAAGAATCTGAGGGCAGAGGGAATGAAACTACCTTGTCCACTGAGTGCTCATCTTCAGGATCCTGTACCTTTTTCCTACTGTGGTGAGGGTCTTTGAATATAGAGGCTGCTTTCTTAAGACACCACTTCTTGTAGATGTTCTCAATAGAGTGAAGACTGATGCCCACAATGTCACCGGCTGAATTAACAACCCTCTGGAGCTTTTTCTCATCTGCCGCTTTGACACCTCCATACCAGGCAGTGATGTAACCAACCAGAATGCTCTCCATGGTACACCTGTAGAAGTTTTTAAGAGTCTTCACTAACATACTGTATCTCACAAAGTATAGCTCCTGGTGAATCTTCTTCATGATTGCATCAGGACCGATCCTCGGAGATGTTGCATCCAGGAATTGATGTTCTTGACCCTTTCCCCTGCTGAGACAGCGATGAGGACTGATTCGAGTTCACTTGACTTCCGCCCGAAATCCACACCATCTCTTTGGTTTTAATAATGTTGAGTGCAAGGTTGTTGGTGTGACACTACTCAGCTAGCTGATCTCTCTTCCTCCTGTATGCTTCTTCATTGCAGTTTCTGATGCTGCTGACAACTGTAGATAGCATTTGAATTGTGCCTAACTGCACCATCTTGGGTATATAATCAGTAGAGCAGAGGGCTAAGCATACATCCTTGGGGTGCACATATGTTGGTCGTTAGTGAGGAGATGTTGTTTCCAATTCGTACTGACTGTAACCTTCCGATGAGGATGTCAAGGATCCAGTTGCAGAGTGGGAAGTGCAGAGGCCCAGGGGTTGGAGCTTGTTGACCAGCACTGGGGGAATAATTGTGTTGAAGGCTGAGCTGTATCAATGAAGAGCAGCAGTATGTTTGAGTTACTGTTTTCTCGGTGATCCAGAGCTGAGTGTTCATGACAGAGGACTTGTAACTTATGAAAATGTACATTCTGAGCACTCAGTTTTTGACTTGCATTATATTTTCACCCCTCTTTACCAAATAGAGAGCTGGAATATTTGCATTTTTTGAATAGTGCTGGTACTTTTATTGCCTCTGATGTGAACATCCCAGAAGGAATGCTTTAAATATTCATATTCAGCTCCAGTGGTTTTTCTCAAGTTTGTTGTGTTTCAATGTTTGGTTTCGATCTCATGTTGAATGTTATAAGTTTACAGCTAGAATTTTGATTGATAACTTCAGATATTGTGAAATCTACTTTACACACTGTATTGCAGTGCATTACAATACTTACTTTTTAATGGAATTGTTCATTTAACTTTAATATAAATTAATTTCATTCTGTCCCAGTCCAATTTTTCTTTAATGTAATTATTCAACAAGAGATTATAATAAATATAATTAATAATTATGCTGAAAATAATCCATAACTGAGATGTTAAGACTGCTCAAAAATTACACAGAATAATTACCCAGGAATATTCTAACAATTTCTAGGAGTATCCCATGTGGTATGATGATGTAAAAGAAAATCTCCTCAAACAACTGTAGAAATTAATTTCAACAATGTTTCCATCAGCTTTGAATTGCTGCAGTCGGGATGACATTTATGTTCAGAAGTGTGAGAGATATTAATTAAGGAAAATGAAAAATGTTTCTTCCTAAGTTCTGGGTCAAAGTTAAATATAAAAGAAAAGTTTTGTATGTGATCTAGATCATGATGCTGTAAACTGCAAAGCATTTTCTGCAATGCAGTCTATATTAACAGCTGTCTATATTCAAAAATAATTGGCAGGCAATTTATCTATACTGAGCGTTATTGGACCATACACTGCTCTGACTTGGGCAGGAGTTGAGAGTCAGGAAAGAGAAAAGAAAGACAGAGGCTGTTAAATTTTCTAAAGAATCATGAGATATATATTAAAACAGTAATTGATGTAAGCCTTTAGGACAGAGAAGGATAGAAGGAGTAGTTTTGGATTGGTTCAGCAAAGATCCCCACAAAAGAGGAACATTATCTAAGTAGTCTCAATCTGTCCTGTGGAAATCTGCTTCAAAATCCGAGAAATTGCAGGGACCCTGGTAGAAATATTTAAAATATATTTATTGGGTGAGGTGCCAGAGTATTGGAGGGTCACTCATGTTGCTCCCCTTTTTAAACAAAGGCTCCAAAAGTAAACCAGGAAATTATAGGCCGGTTAACCTGATGTCAGTAGTAGGTAAATTATTGGTAGGTATATGAGAAATTGGATATATGGGTACTTGGACAGCCAAGGGCTGATTAAGGATGGTCATCATGGCTTTGTGTGTGTGGTAGGATGTGTTTAACAAATCTTTGAGTTTTTCGAGGAAGTTACCAAGAAAGGCTGTGGATCTTGTCTACATAGAGTTTAGTATGGCCTTTGACAAGGTCTCACATGGGGGGGTTAGTTCAGAATGTTCAAAAACTAGGTATCCATGGAGAGGTTGTAACTTGGATTTGAAATTGGCTGTATGGGATAAGTTAGAGCGTGGTAGTGATTGTTTCTCACTGGAGGTCTGTGATTAGTGGTGTGCCTCAAGGATCTGTGCTGGGACCATTGTTGCTTGTTGTCTATATCAATGATCTGGATGATAATGTGGTAAATTGGATTAACATGTTTGCTGATGGCACTAAGACTGAGGCATTGTGAGGGATCGAGACCGACTGGAAAAATGGGACGGAAGATGGCAGATGGAATTTAATGGAGACAAATGTGAGGTGTTGCATTTTGGAAGGACAAATCAAAGTAGTACAGAGGATCTGCGAATACAGACTCATAATTCCCTGAAACTGGTGTTACAGGTTGATAGGCTTGTTTAGAAAATTTTTGGCATCTTGGCCTTCATAAATCAAAGTATTGAGTACAGGAGTTGGGATGATACAGTGAGGTTGTATAAGACATTGTTAGGTCATATTTGGAGTATTATGTGCAGTTCTGGTCACCTAACTAGAGAAAAGATATCAGCAAGAGAAAATTTACAAGGATGTTGCTGGGTCTTCAGGAGCTGAGTTACAGGGAAAGATTAAACAGGTTAGGACTTTATTCCTTGGAGCGTGAAAAATGAGGGGAGATTTGATTGAGGATAACAAAATTATGAGGGGTATAGACAAAGTAAATGTGAGTAGCCTCTTTCCACTTAGATTAGGAGATAAATATGAGAGGTCATGGCTTTTGGGTGAAAGGGAAAAGGTTTAGGGGAAACATTAGGGGGAACTTCTTCACTCAGAGTGTGGAACAAGTTGCCATCTGATGTGTTAAATGCAGACTCGCTCTTAAATGTTAACAATAAATTAGATAGCTACATGGATGGTAGAGGTCTGAAGGGTTATGGACTGGGTGCAGGTAAATGGGACTAGTGGAATAATATTTTGGCATGAAATAGAAGGGCCAAATGGCCTGTTTTCTATGCTGTAGTTTTCTATGGTGTTAACTTCAAAGTATATTTCAATTTGGTTTAACTATAGATATGGCTATCAGAAATGTGGTAGATGATGCGTCAATTTGTATGATAAACCAATAAATTGGGCAGCTTTACATGTTTATTATTGATCTTTTGCACATCTGCATATGCAAAATAACAAGATTTACCAATCAATTTTATAGTGCACATCAGAGAAAAAGAAAACTACTCTGACTCTCAGGCTGTCATGTAATCTGAGGTTTCTGATTAATTTGTTGCTACTTGTTTAGATAACAAGGATAAAGCCACGAACAAAAGATTGTTTAATGATGGAGGTCAAAACCCAATCAAAAATCATACACAAACCATCAACCATGTTCATAAGTTAAATTATGTGAGCAGGTAGCTGTTTACTTATTTAAACTACACAAATATCTCTATATGTATGTCATAATTTAAATGTTTTAAAAAAATTAATTTTAGGCATACAGACATACAGGATGATAACAGGCTCTTTTGAGCACATGCCACCCAATTTACATCTGATTGACCTACAACTCCTGGTATGCTTTGAACGGTGAGAGGAAAAAGGTGAGAGACACAGGGAAAATGTACAAACTCCTTACAGACAGTGCGGGATTCAAACCATGAATCACTGGCACTGTAATAGCATTGTGCAAACCGCTAAGCTAACCATGCTGGCCACAACACAAACGCAACCTCCAATACAAGTCATTATTTAAATAGAGTTCTTGATAATGAATGCAACCTTATCAACTATACTTAATATGCTATATTTTCCTAAATATCATAACTTCATTAAGAAGGTTTTCAGACTGAAATCTTTCTCAAGGCTCACAATCCACATGTCCTTTAGTTCTCACTATCTCCTTTCACACTGGCACCTTATACTAGTAATTAACAGCCAATATTACTGGTTAAAGGGGCAGTGTGAACATTCAGGAATCGGCACGCAGGCATCAAATCACTCCAGGGATGGACAACCGAGGTAGGATATATTGTCCCTGGGGTGATCTGATGCTTGCGTGCCGATTAGCTCAGTGTGAAAGGAACATGGACATCCAGGGACAAAGTGGTGACATGTTGATGACATTTTTGCATGAGTGCAGGAACATGGAGGAAACAAGAGACTAAAAAGAATGTATAAACTTTGTATTCAATTTACTAAATCTTGAACAATGTCTTATCATCTTGCATTAAAGCAAAATGATCATGCCTCATTATTACATCATTAAGTAATATGTACAGCACAGTATGGACCCTTAAGTCCCTGTTGTTGTACCAACCGATATAAACCTTTATAAATTTATAAAGGACCATGGAAAAGTCGCAGCAGGGAAGAACTACATGCACACACAATGAAGTGGGTACATACAACAATCAAGGATAGATAGATAGATATGTCTGTGGGAGACAGAGGGAAGGGAGAGAAAGAGAGACAGAGTGATAGAGAGAGAGCAATGGTGGACCTGTCCTCCCAGAATTTTGTTGGCAGAGAAAGGGCTGTATGCATGGAGCACTCATGGAGAAGTTTTTCTGCTGCATGGAATTCTAGGAGGGCAAATCTGCCATCGCTAGATGCATCACTCAGACGTCACCAGTGGAGGATAGGTGCCCGACTCTTGGGGATGCCTGGTGGTGAGTGTGAAAGGATGCAGAGAACTGGTTAAAGGTGGTCCAGTGTGAACGGCAAAAACAGCTTCTTTAACAGGTTCATTGAATGACTAGTTTACAGATTAACCAGTGTGAAAAGGACTAATGTTTCCACTCTTGTTTTCACTTTGGCTTCCTCTGGGCAATGCACCTTTTCTCTACTCTGCTATTTCAATTGAAGTTCAATATTGTTGCCTTTGACATTCCAAATTTGGAGTTTTCTTGATGCTCCCACTTTGACTGTAACTGTTTACATCCTCAGTGAGACATTCTGGTCATACTGCATTGAGCTGAAATCAGTAATTTCAGGGATCATGTCACATCACCGTTGGGATCAATAGGACTCCACCCTCCTCCACATTCCAACACAATCTTCCCTCAAGCCATCCAACCCAATCTGAGTTTGATTGATCCCAGCTTTAACTCCATAGAATATAGAGGTTGTGTTCACCTGGCACTCAGATAACTTTATCCACTACCACAGCATCAACTCATTTCGTTGAAACAGACACACTACAACACCCTGTATTAAGCTACACATCTTATTTCGATAATTTTTTTAATGGCACAGAAGTTGTTACAAAACACTGGTGCACCAATTGTATTGGAGAATCCAAACAAATCACAGCCTCCTTTTCTGAATAATCTGCTAGCAGAGACTATGAATATTACCCTTGTCAGACAACACAAGATCACTGTTTCCGTTATATGCTCAACTCAAAGTGCTCCTTATTTGTCACTCCTGGCAAGTCACTTTGATCTGAATTTCTGGCTCACTTAATGGCATGCTCCATTACTTTGCCTTTTCACCTCATATTGGCCTCCACTGATGTGTCCACCAAGATGTGTTCAACACAAATACCACACTGTCAATACACTGCTGCCTTTGTTTGTTGCAAAGTCAACAGTGAGGGTCTTGCTAATGGGCACTCAATTAACTCAGCAAACCCCTCAATTTTACAAAGAAGTCCTTTAAATATCCTGATACACTCACTTGCTTTGATAGCACCAATGTGAAATGAAGAATCACCTGGGAATTTCATTTCTCATTTCACTGTTATGTAATTTCCATACACTTGGTCTTGTTTCACTCATCTTTCTTACAATCACTTAGGTATGCACTCATTCTGTATATTGGCCCAACTTCTGGATCATCTCCTGGGAAAGTCTCACATGTAATGAATTCTTCTTCCGCTTTCTCTTCAAAAAGTTTACTCTCAAACTCCATCTTCATCACCCATATCCCGATGACTGCACCTAGATTCAATGCAAGAGCCACCTAATGTTGCAGTGCTATTGTCTCATTTCTTCTCTTCTTGGTTGGTGAGTTCTAATTTCTCATGACCATTTTTTTTTAGTTACAGCTGGTGAAATTATTCAGGCTATGTCTATATCAAGACTGCTTGGCGCTCCTTAGGCCCATCTGACCACAAGACAAGGCAGCAGCGTCATTGTTTCCAAAATCTCTTCAGTGCCTAGGGCTGCAATTCTCTAAAAGACAGACCCTCTACCTGAATGATTGAACCTGGGGCGGCATGGCTAGTGTAGGGGTTAGCACAATGTTATTACAGTGCCAGAGACTCAGGTTTGAAGCCAGCACTGTCTGTAAGGAGATTATGTTCTCCACATGTCTGCATGGGTTTCTTCTGGATGGTCCAGTTTCTTCCCACCCTTCAAAGCGTACAGGGGTTGGAGTGTAATTGGGCGTAATTTAGCTACATGAGCTCATTACCATGCTTGAGTCCAATTTATTAAAAAAAAAATAATACCTACATTCCAGCTCACAGATCTGGTCCATAACCTCAGTAGATGCCTAAGTATCTAATGCCTAATATTACACCACAGAAATAGGCCTCTTTGGCCCTTCTAGTCTATGACAAACCATTTTTTTTGCCTCGCCCCACTGACCTGTATCCAGTCCATATCCCTCCATACCTCTCCCATCCATGTAAATTCCTATTAAATGTTAAAATTGAGCTCTCTTCACAAAGAAACCCCAAAGTGTATCTACTCCATCGCTTGGCAATCTCCTCTTGAAAAGATATCTGACATCATTTTACAGGAAATATTTGAAGTATTTCTGAATTGCATTCTGGTCTAAATTCTAAATCAATGTGTATTTTCCTTTATTTTCAGTAGTACAATATATCCCATAATTTCCATCACCAGTTCTTTGATTCTCTATACTGATTGTAATGAAGCTTGCTGGGGACTCAGCTCTACCTATGTGCCTTTTCCCCGTCACCCTTAATTTCCCAACTAAGCAAAATTGATCTTACTCTGTCTTAAATATATATTCTGAGGCAATGTTTACTCCTTCCTTGGGCAGACAATTCCACAGATTCACTGTTCTTTGGGAAAAGCAGTTCCTCCACATCCTAAATCTACTCCCAGAAATCTTGAAACTATATCCCATGTATCTAATCTCACCTACCAGTGGAAACAGCTTTCCTGTTCTCTTATCATATCCCTTCCATAATTTTCTATTTCTATAAAATCCCTTTTCATTCTTCTGAATTTCAGCATTTCAATCTCTCCTCATAGGCTCTACCCTTCATCTCTGGAATTAACCTAGTGAATATGTAAATTCTATTTGCATGTAAAAGCTGTGTACAGTGCTTTTTCTCCCTGCCAATAAGTGGTAATTCTGCATTGCCTGCAAGAAAAAGAATCTCAGGGTTGTATATGATTTATGTACTCTGACTATACATCTGAAATCTGAACCTCTTCTGCACTACTTCCAAAGCCAGAATCTCTTTTCTCAAGTAACGAGACCAGACCTCTACTCAGTATTCCAGGTGTGGCCTAGCCTGTGTCCTGCACAGTTGCAGCAGAACCTCCCTGCTCTTAAATTCAATCTCTTTAGCAATAAGGACTAACATTCCACTTGTCTTCTTGATTACCTGTTGTACCTGCAAACCCATCTTTAGCATTTCATCACACCTTCCCAAATCCTGCACAAAATCATTCTGAAATCTTTCACCATTGAAATAATAATCTAATCTGCTATTTTTCCTTCCAAATTGGATGACATTACATGACTAAGATTGTACTCCATCTGCCAGACACTTGCCCATTCACTTAACTTATCAATCTCTCTCTGAGGACTCTCCACATCCTCTGCACATTTTGCTTTTCCACACAAGTTAGTGTCATCACTAGAGAGAGTACAAGACTGCATCTCCTATGAGGGACAGGTGACATAAGTATGTGTAGGGGAATATTATGGGTCTAGTGATCATAATGCTATTAGTTTAAAGTTAATTATGAAGAAAGATAGGGCTGGGCTTTGGGAAATGAGAAAGAATTTAGAATGGGTGCATTGGGATAAATTGTTTTCGTGAAAGGATATGCGAGGTAAATGGAGGACCTTTAAAGGTGAAATTTTGAAAGCTTGTATGTTCCTGTCAGGATCAAAGACAAGGTTAGAAGGCATAGAGAACTTTGGTTTTCAAGGAATATTGGAGATCTGGTTCAGAAGAAGAGAGATGTATATAGCAGGTAGAGCCAACATGGAGTAAATTAGGTACTTGAGGAGCAGAACACAATGCAAGAAAACCTCAGGAAAGAAATCAGGGAGGCTAAAAGAAGACATGAGGCTACTTTGGCAGACAATGTGTAGGAAAATGCTAGGGGTTTCTCCAGGTATATTAAGAGCAAAAACAAATTAAGGGACAAAATAAGTCTCCTTGAAGATCAGAGTTATGGGCTATGTGTGGAGCAAAAAGAGATAGGAGAGATCTTAAATGTTTTTTTCATCAGTAGTCACTCAGGAAAAGAGTACAAAGTCATGGGAAGTAAGGAAAACCAGGAGTGAGGTCATGGAAGCTATATAGATTAAAGAGGAGGAAGTTCTTGCTGTCTTAAAGCAAACAAGGGTGCATAAATCCTATGGGCCTGACAAGATATTCCCTCGGACCTTGAGGGAGGCAAGTGTAGAAATTGCAGGGGCTCGGCAGAAATATTTAAAATGTTCTTAGTCACAGGTGAGGTGCTAGAGGATTTTAAGGTAGCTTACATTGTTCCATTGTTTAAAATATTTCCAAAAGTAACCATTAAATTATAGGCCAGTGAACTTGACATCAGTAGTCAGTAAAGAGATCAGATAGACAATTCTTTGGATAGTCATGGACCAATTATGGAGTGTAAACATGGCTTTATGTGTGGCAATTCATGTTTATTCAATCTTATAGAGTTTTTTGAGAAGGTTACCAGGAAAGTTGATGAAGGAAAGGCTGTAGATGTTGTCTACAAGGACTTTAGTAAGGTCTTTGACATGGTCCGACATGAGAGATTAGTAAGGAAGGTTGAGACGCTATGTATTCATGGTGAAGTTGTGAACTGGATTCAACAATGGCTGAACAGGAGAAGCCAGAGAGTAGTTAGAGTTTGCTTCTCTAACTGGAGGCTTGTGACTAGTTGTGTGCCTTAGGGATCAGTGCTAGGACCATTGTTGTATGTCATCTATATCAATGAACTGGATGATAATGTGGTGAATTGGATTAGCAAGTTTGCAGATGACACTAAGATTGGAGACGCTGTGGACAGTGAAGAATGTTTTCAAAACTTGCAGAGGGATCTGGACCAACTGGGAAAATGTGCTGAAAAATGGCAGATGGAATTTAATCCAGACAATTGTGAGGTGATGAATTTTGGAAGGACAAACCAAGAAAAGACATACACAATAAATGGAAGGGCACTGAGGAGTGCAGTAGACCAGAGGGATCTGGGAATACAGATAAACAATTCCATGAAAGTTGCAGTACAAGTAGATAGGGTTGTAAAGAGAGCTTTTGGCACCTTGGCCTTCTTAAATCAAAGTATCAAGTACAGGAGTTGGGAGAGGAGTCACGTGATGGAGTAATGGCCGGTAGGAGAATACCAGCCCTCTCCAGAAAAGAAGAAAAAAAGTGAAGAAAATGCAAAGCTCAAGAAACACAAAACACAATAAATAAAAGATAAAGGTGTGGAGAAAAGAAAGAAAGTGGCACCTAAGAAGGAAAAGCCAACAACAATGGGAAAAAAAGAAGGAAAGATACCAGAAGAGAAAGGAGAAGGCCTTACCTGCATGAAGAAGCAGGGACCCGCCGTGGACAGAGGAGCCCATTCCCTGAAGTTAGTGGAGACCCCACAGGATCGCGACCTCCCGACCGTGGGACTGCAAAAATGGCTCACTGAGCCAAACAGAGGTGCCTCGCGCATGCGGAATGCACACAACAAGGAAAACACAGACGGGAGGGGGGCCCACCTGTGGAGTGAACCTACACAGCGCGACCAGCTGAGAGATGCCTGACAGCAGGGCTCTCAGCTGGAAGAAGACGAAAACCTTAATTAGAGGGCAGATAATAAGTTATGTAACTAAGACGAAAACAATGGGAAAGGGAATGATAAGAAAGCCCAACAGATAACTAGACCAGAAGAAGAGGACCAACATCAAGAAGCCATGAAAAAAAAATAGAGGAGGGGGAGGAGGAGGGGGAGGAGGAGGAGGGGGAGGAGGAGGGGGAGGAGGAGGGGGAGGAGGAGGGGGAGGAGGAGGGGGAGGAGGAGGGGGAGGAGGAGGGGGAGGGGAGGGGGAGGGCCTTAAAATCACAGAGAGATAAAAATGGGGAAAGGTGGTGGTGAGGAAGCGGAAATGAGGTATAAACAGAGTATGTTGAACTATATAACTATAAATATTAATGGAATACATAATCAAATCAAAAGGAAGAGGCTATTAAATTTACTGCAAAAAAGAAAAAATAGATATAGCATTAGTGCAGGAAACGCATCTAACTGAAGTGGAACATAATAAATTAAAGAGAGACTGGGTAGGGCATGTAATGGCAGCATGATATAATTCAAAAGCTAGAGGTGTAGCTATATTAATCAATAAAAATGTACCAATCAAAATAGAGGAGGAAATAATAGACCCAGCAGGGAGATATGTAAAGATAAACTGTCAGATATATTCAGAATTCTGGAATTTGGTCAATATATATACACCTAATGAAGAGGATCAAAAGTTTATGCAAGATATTTTTTCAAAGATTGTAGATACACAGGGGAATATATTGATAAGAGGGGATTTTATCCTTAATTTGGACCCAAAGATGGATAAAACTGGACAAAAGACTAGCAAAGAGAACAAAGTAGCCAAATTTATGGTTAAATCAATGCAGGAAATGCAACTTTTGGATATATGGAGGAGGCAACACCCAAAGAAGAAGGAATATTATTTGAATGTCTATCATTTGAATAGACATAAAACATACTCAAGGATTGACCTGTTCCTGTTGTCAGGCCATATCCAAGGGAGAGTTAGGAAAATGGAATATAAAGCTAGATTGTTATCTGATCATTCACCTGTTATTAGCAATAGAACTAGAGGACATCCTACCAAGAACATATAGATGGATATTAAACTCCATGCTACTTAAAAGACAGGAATTTAGAGAATTTATTGAGCGCCAAATTAAAATGTATTTTGAAATAAATACAGAATCAGTGAAAGACAATTTTATATTATGGGATGCAATGAAAACCTTAATTAGAGGGCAGATAATAAGTTATGTAACTAAGATGCAAAAGGACTACAATCGGGAAATAGAACAGCTGGAAAGGGAAATAGTAAGTACTGAAAAAGAACTAGCAACAAGGGAAGATACAACAAAAAGAACAGAATTGTCAAACAAAAAATTAAAATATGAAACACTACAAACGTATAAGGTGGAGAAGAACATAATTAAAATAAAGCAGAAGTATTACGAGCTAGGAGAAAAAAATGCATAAAATACTAGCCTGGCAGCTTAAAACAGAACAAGCTAAAAGAACTGTATTGGCATCATGGAAAAAGAACAAACAAATTACATATAACCCAACAGAGATCAATGAAAACTTTAAGGAATTCAATGAACAATTCTACCGAACTGAGAACGAAGGGAAAGAAGTCAAAATAGATGAGTTTTTAGCTACAATTTAACTACTGAAATTGCAAGAAGAGGAGCAAAACAAATTGATAAAAACCATTTGAAATAGAGGAAATACAGGATATATTAAAAAAGTTACCGAACAATAAAATGCCTGGAGAGGACATTTAAAGGGTTAATAATTCCTCCTCTCTTGGAAGTAATGAACTAGATAGAAGAAACACAAAACTTGCCATATTCATGTTCTTCTTTCTTTTGGCTTGGCTTCGCGGACGAAGATTTATGGAGGGGGTAAAAAGTCCACGTCAGCTGCAGGCTCGTTTGTGGCTGACAAGTCCGATGCGGGACAGGCAGACACGGTTGCAGCGGTTGCAGGGGAAAATTGGTTGGTTGGGGTTGGGTGTTGGGTTTTTCCTCCTTTGCCTTTTGTCAGTGAGGTGGGCTCTGCGGTCTTCTTCAAAGGAGGTTGCTGCCCGCCAAACTGTGAGGCACCAAGATGCACGGTTTGAGGCGTTATCAGCCCACTGGCGGTGGTCAATGTGGCAGCACCAAGAGATTTCTTTAGGCAGTCCTTGTACCTTTTCTTTAGTGCACCTCTGTCACGGTGGCCAGTGGAGAGCTCGCCATATAACACGATCTTGGGAAGGCGATGGTCCTCCATTCTGGAGACGTGACCCATCCAGCGCAGCTGGATCTTCAGCAGCGTGGACTCGATGCTGTCGACCTCTGCCATCTCGAGTACTTCGACTACAGCTCCAAGAAAAGTGCAGAGAACAAAACAAAGGACTCTACATCACCTTTGTTGACCTCACCAAAGCCTTCGACACCGTGAGCAGGAAAGGGCTTTGGCAAATACTAGAGCACATCGGATGTCCCCCAAAGTTCCTCAACATGATTATCCAACTGCACGAAAACCAACAAGGTCGGGTCAGATACAGCAATGAGCTCTCTGGACCCTTCTCCATTAACAATGGCGTGAAGCAAGGCTGTGTTCTCGCACCAACCCTCTTTTCAATCTTCTTCAGCATGATGCTGAACCAAGCCATGAAAGACCCCAACAATGAAGACGCTGTTTACATCCGGTACCCCACGGATGGCAGTCTCTTCAATCTGAGGCGCCTGCAAGCTCACACCAAGACACAAGAGAAACTTGTCCGTGAACTACTCTTTGCAGACGATGCCGCTTTAGTTGCCCATTCAGAGCCAGCTCTTCAGCGCTTGATGTCCTGCTTTGCGGAAACTGCCAAAATGTTTGGCCTGGAAGTCAGCCTGAAGAAAACTGAGGTCCATATTCATGTAAAACAGCAATAATTACAGTAATACCAAAGACGGGGAAAGATCCACTAACACCAGCATCATATGGACCAATATCTCTACTTAATTCAGCTGATAAGATAATAGCAAAACTATTAGCAAACAGATTGGCTGACTGTGTACCAAAACTAGTAAAACTAGATCAAACTGGATTTATTAAGAAAAGACGAACAATGGACAATGTCTGTAAGTTCATTAACTTAATCCATGCAGTACAAGGAAATAAGATACCAACAGTGGCTGTGGCTTTAGATGCAGAGAAAGCCTTTGACAGGATAGAATGGAATTATGTATTCAAAGTATTACAGTGTTTCAACCTACCAGAGAAATATATTAATTGGATTAAAGCATTATATTAGGGACCAATGGCGAAGGTGACAGTAAATGGATATATATCGAACCAATTTAAATTAAGCAGGTCATCTAGGCAGGGATGTCCACTATCTCCCTCACTGTTTGCTTTAGCAATAGAACCATTGGCGGAACTGATAAGAACAGAAAATAAATTAAAAGGGATAAAAATAAAGGAGAAGGAATAAAAAGTCAGTTTATTTGCAGATGGCATCATCGTACACTTAACAGAAGCAGAAATATCAATAAAAGGATTACATAAGAAATTGAAGGAATATGGAGAAATATCGGGGTACAAGATCAATGCAAATAAAAGTGAAGCGATGCCAATAAATAATACGAATTACACAGAGTTTAAAAAAGAATGACCATTTAAATGGCAAACACAAGCATTCCAATACCTAGGTATTAGATTAGATAATAATTTAGGCCACCTATACAAATTAAATTATCAGCCATTAATGAAGAAAT